>NW_026067899.1:11402371-11436351 GCF_014885135.2 Alexandromys fortis
CCTTCCTAGACCAGGATGGAGCGGGGAGGACTTTGGACTTTCCACAGGGCAGGGAACCCTAACTGCCCTTCAGACTGGAGAGGGAGGGGAGAGGACTGGGGGGAGGTGGAGAGGAGAGGGAGGAGGAGGGGAAAAGAGAGACAGGGAGGGAAATGGGAGGCGGAAATTTTTTTTCAATAAAAAATTATATTAAAAAAAATGACCACTAAGCTATGAGTGAAGCGCTTTCTATACAATGCTTCATGGCTTTGCATATGCATAAATCCGTTTCATACACAAGCCAACTCCTGGGAGGCAAATACTACTCTTATCTGTTGCAAATAAGGAAAGAACGGCCCAGAAAAGTTCACCAGCTTGCTTAAGCCATGTAGAAGTGGGAGCTGGTTGCCGAGTTCTTGGCTTCTTCTCTGTTGCCTCTAGGAAGTCAGCTTTAAAGATACTGAACTCACCAAACAACTGCTTGTAGGTGTCTTTAGAAGGAAAAGACCAGAACAACGAATGATTCTATGCTTCCTAAGAGCTGCAACGGGGAGGTGGTAGTGCACACCTTTAATTCCAGCACTCAGGATGCAGAGGCAGGCGGATCTCTGTGAGCTTGAGGCCAGCCTGATTTATAAGAGCTAGTTCCAGGACAGGCACCAAAGCTACACAGAGAAACCCTGTCTAGAAACAAAACAAAAGAGCTGCACTGCCTCCTCCCATGTCATTAAGAACAGTCTGCATGCAATGGCCATGTTCCCTTCTCATTCTGGCCTGGGGCTCCTGAGGCTAGAACAACAGTACATCTTAGGGCACAGCAGTACCACTGTGTTCTTACTTGGATCTGAGTCCTGCCTCCCTTTGGCCCCTATTCTGATATTATTTCAAACATGCCTTGGGAATAATGTGAGTTATAAAAAAACATAAATTCAACCTAAACACAATTCCCTGAAGTAAAGATGATGCTAATCCTACTTCACATGTGCTTTGCGCCTCTAAACATCTGTATGAAGACCACAGCTTTGAACAGCTGTCACTCCTGCAGCACACTGAGAATGGTCCAGCTACCTGCCAAGACACTGAAGGCGTGAAGACATTGAAGTCCCTTACAGTGGAGCACAGGCTGAGCTGGACAAGGTCACGTGCAGGACATCACATCGGGTATGAGTGAAAAGAAGGATGTGTCACACACATCTCTGGGTCAGTGTCACAGACATTCTCCAGAGACCCCAGAGCATACTGGACAAGCACTTTTTTCCCTGTCTCTCACTGGCCTTGTGCTCTAAGGGGAACGAATAATGTCTCAAATCCTTAAATCAAAAACTTTCAAGAACACCAGCATAATGCTTCAAGTTTTAGATCTTTGAACATCACTGATTATGAAAATATCCCACTGTGGAAAACTCACGAATCCAAAATATTTATGGCCCTAAGCATTTTAAATAAGGGGGAGATATATACATGTGTGTATACATATACATACACATACACAACATAGGCACACACACACAACTTGTATGTAGGAGGATCAAACTGAACCCAGCAAGCTTAAAACATAAATTCTTACTAAAAGCCTCCCAACCCACCTAAAAACCAAAGCTAAAATTCAAATGAGCAAGTAGTCATTTTTAAACTAATACAATAAGGCACTTAGCTTTTTGTGTTTTGAGGCAGCTATGGATAAACCCAGGTTTCCATGGCCTGACACACCTAAGATTCAACAGCCACAGAAAGGGAGGTGGTTCAGAGAGACAAGAGGGACACTTAAATCACAAAGGATGAAACCCTCTTTCCCAGCTCTGTGATCTCATGTGGACAGAGGTATATGCATACATTCTGCCCTATGATTGGAGGCCTGAAGACATGGTACCCCACGTGACAGGGCACTTGGGACAGAGGTGATCAGGTTTCACCCCAAAATATACAACAGTGAAAAGGGACTAGGTATGCCTCAACCAACTTGGAAAAGTGGTGGTGTGCATGTGTGCACACACACCGTAGCCCAAATCTCCCACTCCACTTACAGAGGAGAAAACTTGGCTCATCTTAGGAACAGCAAATCAAGCATCTTTGGCAGCCTTGGCAATGGGAGCCAATTTCTTACAATAACCAAATTCCTTTGTAAGAGTTCACCAATAAAAATAGCACAGACTCAAAACAAAAGACTTGGCACTTGACATAAAGTATCTCAGCCAGACCTAACTAACTCTGATGGGACATGCTGGGACACGCCCTTTCAAAATCATTTCAAAGTTAGGGAAGGACAGCCCGCAGAGGCAGCTAACATCCCATATTCTCAAAGTCCAGGGCGAAGGGCCTCTGAGGAAGCAGCCAAGGCAGTACACAACAGCTTCCTGGAGAGCAGTTAAGGGCCCAGAAGAACAAGATATTAGAGATACAAGGGGGAGGAGGGGGAGCAGGAGCCATGCCCATACCACACCAAAAAGTAATATACTCAGCAGCTGGCAGGCCTAACACACTCACACGCATGCAGATGTGCAAGCGTGCGCGCGCACACACACAAGCACTCAGCAGTGAATCCAATAAGGCCAGCAGGACAGGACAACCACCAAACAAAATCACATCACTGGCTTCTTGCCTTTCCCCTATCCACCAAGTATTTCTCCCAAATAAATCTATAAAATAATATCCCATGCCTTAAAGTGGTAAGGCTTTCTTTTCTTTTATTCTTCTCACTTGGAGCCCACACAAGGAGCCCTTGATTAGACCAACACCATCAACTCCTCTGCTCAGCAGCGTGGGCAGGTATGTAACCAACAGCACCAGGGGCATCACCTCTATCCCTCCAAAAACTCTCTGGGATAGCACTAGACCAGGTGTCACATGGAAGCTAGAAACAGGCATTCCAGCCCTTGGGCATCTCTCGGTGTGTGGACCAAAGCATCTCCTCAAAGAACAGCTCAACAGTCCCATGGAGGGAGCTGCAAAATGACATGAAATCTGTGGGGAAGAAGTCTGCTTTCAGGGAACAAGCTAGAAAATGGGGGCCCACTTCTATCTATTCCACATCCAGAAGCAGGGTGCAGACCCACACTGGACAGCAGCCAGGAGTTTGGAAACATGGTGTGTCAATTCCCACAGCACAGCATTAGGTCACTAGTGAAATGTCCCTGGTCATTTTGGCTTGGGCTGATTCACATCAAACACCACCATGGAAACAGTAACTCATTTTAACCGGGACTTTGTGGGAGCCAGAGCTGACTCGTCACGGCAGTGGAATGCTGAGACAGATAACCCAGGCATCCGATGGGCTCGTGCCATGTTTCGGGCTAGCCAGAAACTGTGGGACCGTCACTGACAGTCTGTGGGTGTCAGAGTGGCAGCCTCGAGGGCGGTGCGGTTTCTGCTAACAGGCCACACACCTTATTCTCCACGGAAGAGGAGGAGGGGAAGAAAGGGGAGAAAGGGAAAGGGGAGGCGGTAGCTCAGAGCTATTTCAACAACACAACTTACTTTGAAGGGCTTGAGTCTGAACCCTAGGCAGATAAGAAGCACGGCCTGATGAAAAGGAAGGCTTTCCTAAGTGAAGCCCTCTGCTCCCCAGATCAGCAGGCACTGAAGAGTTTTCTAAAACCTCGGGGTTCACTGCAGGGCCCAGACTAAACACAGCTGTAGATGCATGGCAGACTGTGTGATGAAGTTCCTGCCCTTCTAACCCAGCTCCTTCATGATGCTGTGTGTGGGCCATCAGCAGTGAGATGTTCCAGAGTCAACAGCACAGAACCAAGCCTCCTCCCGATGACCCCACCCTGTGAGGTCTCTTCTGGCGAAAGCAGTTATCCCTTCAGACAACCAGTAGGGGCCATGAGGCCCACACCTGGACCCTGTGAAGTACAGCGAGCCTGCAGGAGTCTGTCCTGATAAGACAGTGGAGAACTACTTTGTAGAGGAGCTGGCGCCCACCTGAGCATCTCCCTACAGTGACAGCTGACACCGCACACCCAAGAGGGTGGAGACGTTGCATAGAGAACAGTGCACCCTTCAGACAGGTGGGTGAGCCTGAAACAGACATGGAAACCACTTTTATAAGCCCGTCAACATCTTAAAGCCAAGGTGTTCATAACTAAATCTACACCGAGCAGACTTGTAATAGATAGACGAGCTCCAGGAGAAATAATGAGTGTATTCTCCACACAAAGCACCCAGTTGTTCCTCTACCTTCCCACACCCTACATGGAGTCACACCGGGATCCTGGCCTATGCTGTGACCAACATAGGGATGTTCTGAGCACAAAGCACTATTGAGAATACGCCGGAACGAGGACCAGATGAACCACGGACCAAGCAACCACTTTCCCTGTTGAGAATTCCCAAAGTGATGAGGACCAAACATGCGGAGCACCCCCACAACACACACACACACACACACACACACACACACACACACACACACACACACACACGGGAAGGGCCAGACTCGAGTGCGCAGCCGGGAGCGGCTGCTTACAGAGGGAGCTTGGTGACGAAGGCTGTGACTTGTTGGCTCTTGTCATCGAAGGAGGAAACTAAGTCGGAATGCTGCTTTTTACCTCACTCGTGTCTCATTCCCACACTTGGCCAAATCAAAACCCAGACCTCAGCTTCCAGACAGCACAGGTATCTGCTGATGCTCTCATCTAAATCACAGCGTACAAGGTTGCACAGCTGCGGAAGGCAGGAAGGTTATCAGGGATGGCGGAGTGTCAGCAATGGTGCCGCCATGGTTTTGTCGACACATAAGTCCTAGGGAGCAGCAGTGGCTCCCTAAGCATGACAGACAGCTGATGGGTTTTTTTTTTTTCTTACTGTGAATGTTAAAATTTAAAACTATCTCAATAAAACTCTTGGCGGTTGGGTGCAGTGGAGCACACCTATAATCCTAACTCTTAGAAGGGTGAGGCAGTAAGATTGCTGCCAGCTAGAGGCTAATTTGGTCTTCGTAGTCTATTCTAAGGCAGTCAAGCAACAAGAACAGGTCAGTCCCCTTCCCCAACTTCTTCCCTGCCACCCGCCACCCCAACTTCAAAGATCTGGGACTACCCGGAGTCTGAGCCCAGAGTTCCAATCAGAACGTCAGCCAACCCACCAACTACTGGGCTCTGGGAGAAGAAGCGTGCTGAACCTGACCCCAAACACCACTTAAGAGACTCCCACAAGCCAGTGTGTTGGGCACAAATTCCCTGTCTGGGAAGGTGTTTGCAATTGATAGCTGCCGGTAGAGAGAAAATCAGTTTCTTCAATGAGGTGACACTGGGTGTACCAACCTACACTCCAGGGCAGGTCTCGTGCTCAGGAGCAGTTGGCCAACACAAAAGGGATTCCATATGTGTGTGTATGCATGTGTGTATGTACACGCTTTTTTTTTTTTTTTTTTGAGAAAATAAAGAACATGAAGTTGGGTGAGAGAGGGTTCTGGAAAAGGATAGGGAAGGAGAATATGATCAAGATATTATATGAAATCTTAAAAAGTAAACAGAAGGAAGCGCTCAAATCAAAAACCTCTTGGCTGACTGAATTCATCCAAATCCTTACTAATGATGCTAAGAACTGCTTTCTAGGTCACGAAGTCTGAAGACGGCACATAAGGCCTTGTAAGAGAAGGGCTGAACAAGTCTATGGCTTTTCACCAGACTCATGTACAGCAGCAAGGAGATAAATACTATCAACAACCTCTTGGAAGCAGGCGAGTCCCTGACGGGAGCACAGCTCAAGCCAATACCTAGGATTATGGGGAGGGAGAGCCTGAAGCAGGGAACCCAGCCCTGCTGAGCCTAGGCTTCCAACTCTCACAAAGTGTGACACAATAAATGTGTGCTTTTTTTTTTAAGTGTGAAGTCTTTAATTTCTCAAGTGTCTCTTTAGACATCAACCAACTGGCAGCACCTCAACGGGGAGGGGACAGACATTCGGGACGGAGCCATACCATCTGGAGTCCTACACTTTCTCTGCAATCCATGCCATGCCTCGCTCCGCCTGCAGTCCACAGCGAGAGCTACAAAGCCAGCTGACAGTGGCTTCCCAGAGTGAGCCATGTGGCTCTGAAGGGCAGGCCTGCATGCCCACCAGGAAAATCTCTGAGGCTTCTCCCAAGTGTGAGCTAGCTAATAAACTCTCCACACCACCATCTGCCTTGTTAGCAAAGAACTTAGAAGCATGAGGAACAGATCTGTGCAGGAGAAATGGCAAATGCATGCATCCTGGACACAGCCAGGAAACAGGTTAAGCATCTTGGATACATCTGTTGAATGGGAAATCTCAAAGCAGCAGTATCTTCATTAATCTGAACATTAATCTTTCTTCCCAAGCAAGTCCCGCAGACCCCCCTCCTCTGACCAACGGAAAGGGACTTTGGACTGTATTCAGTATTTTATACGGGGCTATGAGACCTGACTTCTACCCTCATTCCACAAGGCAGAGTGGGTTGTGCACTTCTCTACTGAGCCACCTCTGATTCCCTTGACAACGGACTGCTGCCTAGCTCTCTTGGCAGGCATCAAAGGAAGATCAGGTAGGTCGGGACAGGTGCAAACTCAATGCCCCACACTAAGGCATTTCCACTGGGTGCTCCTCAAGTGCGTGGTAATTGCTGCTCTACCTCAAAATGCATCCCTTTTATGGCTTCCACAGAAGTTTTATTACTCATTTGGCAAGCTTAGGCGCCAAATGCCTCGTGATAAAATAAAAACAAGGAGTACACTCATCGCCAAGTCATTCCTAAGACAATCAGGCCACGGCGGCGGGGCTGAGACATCACGCAAGCTGCCCCCCGACTACAAACAGTGGGAGCATAATTACCTGTTTCTCCCCACAATGTGTCGGTGCCATTGACTTCGATATCATGTTCTTCTGCCATTCCCAGCAAACACTGGACTACCTGTCAGACGTGGCAAGGTGATTTAATGAGCTCTTGGAGCAATAGGTGCTTATTATAGCCCGTCTATCAAAGGAGAGAGTGTCGGATTTTAACCATTATTATCTTGTGCTGCACAAGTAGAGAAAATAGAATGAAAACCATTTCCAAACGTAATTTGTATGCTAGTCACACTTGCACTTGGAGAATTAAAAAAAAAAAAAAAAAAACGATCTCAGTGAATTTCGGCAACTCTGCTCAGGATTACCAGGTACTTGGAATTCTAATGAACTCCAACATGACCCAAATATGCCAGCATAATCAACAGAGGGCCCAGCAGATCACAGAAAGTGCAGCTTCTGCATAAATCACCATTAGTGCATTCTTTACGAGGAAGGAAAACAAGGTGATGTAGACTTGTTACAGTAAAAAGTTTCTTTTAGTATTATCCGAATGATTTTTCTACTGACAGCACTGCCCCTCTCTCCCTTCTGGGCGTCTTCCCACTGAAGAGCAGAGCAGGTTTACAAGTTGCTTGCTCTTGGGGAGAGATGGAGTACCTGTGCCCTGGACTGGAGCCAGCATCCTCCTGAATGACAGGAGAGTGCGACAAAGCCATTTTCCAGGCTCCCAATCTGTATTGTTTGCGGTCTGCTGACTGGGTCTCCTGCTAATCCCCAGAAGCTGTGGGTGCTCCTTGAATGGCAGGAGGAAATCACAGACCTTGAAATGGAGTGATTATGTCTGGGCGTACAGTCTGTCACGAACCTGGTACAACCACAACACTCACAAGGATGGGACAGGAGGAGGGTGGGCCAGAGGAGGAAGGAAGAGAGAGGGCAAGGGGGGCTGTGTACTCTGAAGATGGAAGAAGCAGGTCTGAGCTAGGGAAGGGGGTGGCCTCTAGAAGCTAGAAAACCCAGAAAAGGCTGGCTCCTGGAGCCTTGAGGGAAGCTGGCTCTTCTCACCTTAAAATTAGATAGCTGACCCCTAGAGCATTAAGATTAAGTGTGTGCTGTGTTTTAGTCGCTGAGGGTCTGGTCATTTGCTGTGATGACATTAGGAAATTAATGTCCTCTTTGGGACTTCTAAGGAATCTTGCTTCTCTGCCTGAAATGAGCATTGGTTGTGCTGAGGTAGTTCAGTGTTCTCCAGGCCGACTCCTATGTGGTGGACCCGAGAAATGAAAAGCATCACTTTCAAACACGGGGCATGTGTGTCATGTGGGGGTGTGCACATGCTCACAGGCCTCCTAGGGATGGCATGTTGGAGCCCCTCATTCAGACAGTGGGAGGAAGAGGCAGAACATGGTGTCCCACGCTTGTTGTTCCTGCACTGGGGAGGCAGAGGCAGGAAGAGCGGTAGTTATAGAGACTAGGCTGTATGAGGTCTTGTTTTTAAAAAAACCAAGACAAACAGAATAAGAAAATATCTACATTTTTCAGATATGTATACAGTATTTAACTATAACGTACGCATGCCAGATATTAGCCAGTCAGCTATGCATGCTTATCTGCATATCTGCCATCGTGTGTAAGTGCCAAATACCAGCCAGCCAGCTTGGCATTCAAATTTTAGTCATCTGGGGGAAAGAATATCACCAAAAACTGGCACCTTCAGCTGCTTAAAGATAGCAAAGAGTGAGAAAAACAGGGCAAAGTGGGAGCAAATGCCATTACAGTCACAGCCGAGAGGCAGAGAAACAGGCCAGCTGAAGACAAGCAGCCTTCAAGCGTAAAGCTAGTGACGTCCATCAGAGAGAGACGCTGCGTTGATCTCCCCTTTGGTGTGGGAAATCCAAACAAAGGGCCCTCACTGGCTCTCAGCGCACCCAAGCTCTGTTTTTAAAAACCCTTCACACACTGAAGCATGATTTCAGACTAGGGTTCCATGGGATTGGTCTTAAGGACCAAAGAAGGAGCCAAAGGGGCTGGGCAGAAAGATAGCAAAATGGAGGTAATGCAGAAGAGGAGAGGAAGGGAGAATGAGAGAAACAGTGAGCACCCACAAGGGCTTCTGCGTGGGAGGAGAGTGCTCTGCCCACATGCCCACAAGACCGTGGGCCTCACTCACAGCAAGGATACAGAGCCACTGGAAGCCCTCTTCTGGCTCAGGTCAGCAGCGACTTCTTGAAATCCTGGGTTCCTTTTGCTGCGGTGGCTCTCAACTTAGAGGGTCGTGACCAAACAACAGACGTTGGGCTACAGCATCTTATACCTCAGGGAGCAACCCTACAGCCCCACTCACCGAGCTGTGGCCCATGCTGGCGGCTGCCGTCAGTGCCTGCTGCAGGGCTTGGCTCTTCCTTAGCGTGCCAGGCTGGGGAGGACCCGCTGACCACTCACAATTCAGGAGGTACTGGAGAATGTCACTGTGGCCCCGTAGCGCGCTGTGAACGAGTGCACACTGACCCTTCTTATCCAAGTGGTCTACCTGGGGAGCAAGGCAGGACAAAGGCATAGGTGAGCATCCTCTATACACTGAGAGAGCGAATGCCCTGAAGGCTAGAAGCAAACTCGGGCTGTTGCAAAAGAACAAGGGCTCACATTCCATCCTGTCTTTCTGAACAGCAACGAACCTTTGTCTCCCTTCACTGTGGTAAGAACACTCAGCCAGGCCTCGGGCTCCCTTTACAGGACTAGCAACCACAAGACAGTCTTCTCATGCACTCATCTCTCAGCAAACTGCACAGAGCTCACAGACGGAACCCTCAGACAAAGCCCTGTGCTTCTCAATGGGGTTCTTAGATGAAGTCATTTCAGGCTGCTCTGAGACCTTCGGTCACTGAACCAGGGAGCCACAGAAAGGCAAGGCTCTAGAGAACACAGATCTAAAGGCAGGAGGACAGAGGAAGAATGGGCAGGGAGACGACCTGGGACATACCGGCTCATCAATGAAAGCCACAGAGCTGGGAGGTGCCAGCTAGTCAGAAGAAACCTGAGTGCTGAACCCCCAGCATTCCTTACCTAAATGGGGGCATCCTAGGACCCAGCTCTGACATGTTTGCAAAACTAGGGACATGCTGCCTCATCACTCGGAGACTCTGCAAGAGTCCCCAACATGACAGCGAGCCTCTACCTGCAAGCTTTCAGATGTGACAGCAGAGACACCACTGGCCTCAGAAGAAAGCTAAGAGACAGCTGACATCCAGAAATTGAGGCATGTGCCGTGCAGCAGATAGGAATGCACCCCCAAAACTGGAGCTGAGGTTCAGACGTCCCAAATGTTGGACTTTTAAGAAAAGCAAACAAACAAAACAAAACAAACATTTCTGTATCTACTATAAGCCTAACTTAACAGGCAAAAGACAGTTAGCAGTGCTTTACCCATTGCTATTCAACAGGCTCATTTGCCTGTGAAAAGTGCATATGCATAGTTTAAGCTGAAGAGGAGCTATGCCAAGCTCAGCACCCATCTCACTTCAGCTAGGAGCCTGGGACTTCATATCCTAACGCCCGCACCAGTGTCCCGGCACTGTCCCTGGCATTCCAGACAGATGAGGCCCAATGTTCCAGGTGGGAATGGAATGATTTTAGACAGTTCCCACAAAAGCATATGACTTCTAAACCAGAGAACTCATGGGATTGCCTTAAAAGAATCATGAAACAGGACAAGAGGGGGCACTTGGACTGGCGTAACGTAAACATTTAAAATCTTTCCAACAGGGCTGGCAAGATGGTTCAAGAGGAAAAGGCACTTCCTACCCAGTTTAATTCCCAGAACCCATATAGTAGGAGAGAACCAACTCTCTCCAGGGAGCGCACACGCACACATGTGTACACATGTGCACACACACACACACACACACAAACACACACATGAAAAAAAATTCTGAAAAATCTAAACAATTGTGGTACCATGTTAGATTCTAAAATAGATTCAGTGGCCAGGAATCTGCCTGGTACAACAGCAAGCAGACCAAAAGTTTAGGCACATATAGCTACCTCTTCCTGGGGTTCCAACCAGATGCCCCGGCCTTCTACACCGATTCTATAACCTCTTAACTCACTTCACAAAGCTGAAATCCTCCAAGCCTGGCCTAGTGGCCGACAATCCCGGTAATGACAGGAAGATATTTCCCACCCCCTCCGTCACCCCGCTGTCAGCTTCCGCGGCAAGAGGCCGCTGCTTACCCTTGCCCCCTTCTTGATCAGCAGACACACCAGCTTCATGTGGCCCGCGGCAGCTGCGTAGCAGAGCGCGTTCATACCATTCTCGGACATCCCATCCAGGCAGGCGCCAAATTCCAGAAGCAGGGTCACAACCTCCTCATGGCCAAGGTGAGACTGGACGCACAGGATGGGGGCGTTATTTAACACTTCCGTCCTGTAGTTCACGTTGGCACCTCCCAAAATCAGGAGCCGGCTCACCTGTCGGACAATGTCCCCCAACAAGATTAACATCATACATATGTTAGTCTTAACAGCATCTGCGAAGAAGGGCAGAATCTGCAGCTTTTTATTCCAACAGATCTCAAGGTTGAAATGTACCAGCAGCCAGTGTATGCACACTCGTGCATGTGCGTGAATGGTGTGTATGTGTGCACTCACTCATGCACATGAACGTATGTATGTATATATGTATGTATGTATGTGTGCATCTTCACTGTTGGAAACTGCCCAAGTTCATCCAAATAATGGAAAACAGAATGCACTGTGAACTACTTCTGGGGATATATCCACAATGACTGAAAGCAGAGTCCTGAAGAAATAAGCACACCAAGTTCATGTCACCAGCATTCATGGAGGCTGAGCCAGAAGCAACCCCAGGGTCCACCAGCTGAGGATGGATAGATGTATGCCAACAGTGGAAAGATTCGGGCTCAGAAAGGAAGTATGGTGATGCTACAACAGAGACGAATATGAAATATGCTAAATAAGCAAAAAGACAAGGGCCACATGATGATACTATTATGATACTATAAAGGATGTACCCAAAGTATTCAAACACAGACGCAAGCTGAGCATGGCTTCCAGGTATAGACAGAGGGGAAACCAGAGTGTTCAGTGGCTAAAGAGACCTACTTTATGAAAAATTCTAGAGATTTACAACATTAAATCTAAACAGACTATGCTGACTTAAAATTAAACACAGGGTTTCTCTGTAAACAGTTCTGACAGTCCTGGAATTCACTTTGTAGACCAGACTATTCTTGAACTTACAGAGATCCCCCTGCCTCTGCCTCCCGAGTGCTGGGATTAAAGGTATGCGCCACCACTGCCCAGCAGATGTTAAATTTTCTATTATGGATTTTTAGTCCATCACAAGTGAAAATAATTTTTTGGCACGTATAGTACCTTCTCCTTCCTCATGCCCTACATAAAACATCTTCAAAAGATTTATTTTTTTTTTACTTTATGAAGATGAATGTTTTGCCTGCATGTATATTTGTGCTATCCTGTGCATGCCTGGTGTTCACAGAGGTCAGAAGATGGCATCAGATCCCCTATAACCAGAGTTATGAATGGTTATGAGCCACCACATAGGTGCTAGGAATCAAGCCACGATATTCTGTCAGAAGAACAAGTGTTCTTAGCCTGGGGGTCCTCTCTCCAGGCCCTGGGAGGCAACTTTTTAATGTTTTCCAGTGAACGATAATATTATTGGTGTAGGAGCTACACTTTGACAAGCAACTACAGAGAAAATTCGCCATTTTAACAATGAAATAATAATCAAGGATGGAATCGTTAGCAACGAGATAAAGCCAAAAGAAAACACGAATAGTCTCTTTTCTCGACAAGAATATGTTCCTGCAAGGAGAAAGCAGAGAAACGTCCCTGTGACCTCGGATCGTGAGCACCGCACACCGACAGACAGCATGTCCTCTGCTGCTCCTGCTGACGACTGCACACAACACCTGCCAGGTATCAAGTTTCGGATTTACACATATTAAATTCACTAAACAGATGCAAATCTCTAACTAGAATCTCCTTCAAATGTCAAGATGATGAGGGAAAAAATGATACACTTTTCACACCTATAAAGATGTCCATACACGCATTTCTGCAACTGGTCCCTTTAAACAGCTCCAACCTGCATCCATCACTCCTCCTGCCAAGCCCCGACAGGTCCTCTGGGCTGACTATTTGATTGAAAACCCCAGAGACCATGTCATCTATTTGACTAGAGACATGTGGGGATTATTAAAAGATATAGAAAGGAGATGGGCATGTCAAAATTCTGGGTAGTTCAGTGATGTGTCCATGGAGTAGCTGATAGAATATTTACAAACTGTAGATACAGGAGAAACCATGGCCCATGGTGGCATCTCTTTGACATATTAGAACCCAAAATATGAAACGTTAAGGTGTCTCCATGCTGCTGAAGCTTGAACTCCACAAGACAGTGGTCCCCAGCTTTCTCTCTAACATTCTCTCCAGGACCATGGCATCAGTGTGAGTCCTCCGGTCCCAGGAACACTAAACAGGCCCTGCCTTCACAGTCTTTCCCCTTTCAGCTCCTCTGCCTTGAATGCTTGTTCCGCAGACAGCAAAGGATGTCTCTGTGAGTCTCTGTTCCAACAACAGAATGCCAAAGTGCAGTCTCCCCACCCCGCTCTAGGCACACTCCACGCCGGCAGAGACTCCTGGCCCTAATTATCCCTTAGCATGTTCCTGTGTTCTTAGCTCACTGCGCTGGACGCCGTTTCTAAACCAAGTCCACAGAGAAGAGATGCAAGAAAATCATTCTTCCATTCTTGGAGATCACATATGCACAGGGTCTTCCCTCATCACTGAGACCAGTACTTATCCGTAAGAAAGGGCGAGACATACAGCTGCCACGAGGAGGCCCTGTCAGGTCATCTGATCACCTGACCATCTGTCCAGCTGCTTATCCCATCAGAGGGATCGTCATCATCTGAATTCAGTGACTCTCAAAACCATTCTTCGGTGTCTCAGGGTTCCAGGCTCCTCTAGGAAACGGCCGTGTCACCCCGTTCTGCTCAACATGATCTCTGCAAACCTGGGTCCAGGAGTGCACTGGGCCCCGTGGTGCAGATCTGATTCTTGGATTCTTGGAAGGTGTGTTCTGGGGCACAGGCCTTCTCACCCATTCACATGCCATCTGCTTTGGTGAAACAGTTCCTTTTCGCTGCACTGCATTTTCACCACTTAAAACCCTGCCGGTTCCTAGATCATTCTTCATCGTTCTGAACCACACAAGGCACACTAGAAGTCACCAGAGCTTCGAAATCTCCAGAGCCTGGACCCTAGGCCAGAGACCCCGGCTTTACTGAGTCTGGGGCTCTGGTGACCCAGCTCCTAAGAGGATGGGCTTTGGAAGCAGGCTGTACATCCACAAGGGGACAGGTGTGCCTGTAGACACACTATGGCACACTGAGAATCAGGTGTCCTTCCATCCTCCGCTCCCTGGTCGAAAAATGGGAACAAAAGCACCCATTCCCTAGGTGGTTTTAAGATTAAATGTCAAAAATAACATTATGCTCCCCCAAGGAGAGAGGGAGGAAAGGAATCAGAGGGAAGGGGATAAGGAGGTAAAGGAAGTGGGGAGAGAGGGGGAAGAGAGGAGGAAAGAGAGCGAGAGAGAGGCTGACTCAGTACTATACTCAGTATTTCAAAAGTTCCAAAGACACATCAGCAGCTACTGTCATTATCCCCCTGTGTTTTCTTCAGAGTGAGGGCCCTGGAGCTCTGGGGGCCCATCACCCACCCACTGCCCAGTGTGTACCCTGAGACGATCCACAGTACAAACAGGATGGAGGGCCTCACAAGCCAGCCACCATCTCAAGGTTCCCAGGTGCCCGCAGCCCAGGAGGCGTCACAGTTTCCAGAGCCACGGGGAGCAGCAATGAAAACAATCCACCTGGGTACACAGGCCACGCCAGGCGCTTTCCCAGGAGCTTTGGCTGCCAGTTTTCTGATCGCTGGGAGGTGGCGTTTTGTTATCTCCTTTTCAGAAGTGAGGACTCGAGTGTTCAGAGTGGGCAGGGCGAAGGTAGCTCAGGACACAAAGCAGTTGCTGCTGCAGAGCAGGGCCGTAGCAGATCCTGTGTGGCCCACAGGAAGGGATGAGATGACTCATGCATTCGTGCCCATCTACAGGAGCTTCTCTTTGGCTGACACTTGAAAGTGGCGATGCAACCTAGCAACTTAGGAAAACACACACGGGTAGTGCGGCACCTCTGACAACAGGAACCTGGAGAAGTGCCAACCAGCTCAAGCTGCGAAGCGGCACGCTAGAAGCTTACAGAAGTGGGGCCATTATGTGTCCTGTTAAATTGTGACGCAGAGTCCAACAGACAAGTCCCTGCCTCTTTGCTGGTCTCTCCTTTAAGCTTGAGCAAAGCATCAGCAGCCCAATGCTCTCATGCATGTGAGGGCTGGCACCAGCCGTGCAACAACATTCTAGCAAACCAACCAGCTGGGCAGGATCCCAGTGGGCCATGCCGGGACAGGCCAGCATGAGTCTGCCCCAGTAACAGAGGCCACAGGACTAGCAATCGCCAGCACACTTCCAAAATTACCAAGCACTCATTCCCGAGCAAGTCATTTTAATTTGCCCAAAGTGGCAAACTGCAATTATTTTCAAAATGACATTCATTCCTGTATGACAACAGTTAATATTCTCTAAAAACAGTTCCTTAATTGCATGCATAATTTTAAATTACTGTAATTTGTTCAATATTCTGTGAAGACAGTTTTCTCCCTCATCAGAGACTTACAAGGACAAAAACAGAAGATAATGGAAGGACTTAAGATTGTAGAGCCAAGTTACATAAATTTGGGGATGGTACAGAGGTAGGGAACATGGGAATTTTATAAGACAAAGTAAAAATGAAGAATGCAAATTCGCCAGCACATTACGGGGAAAGCCGATATCCCGCAGAGAGAAGCTGTGTAGTCTGCTGTCTTGAAAACCCACATTCACGGAGTTTAACCTTTCCCACCCATTCCTCTACACACTTAGAGCCCACGGGAGTTAACATCTATGTCTATAAATCCATTAAGGTAGTGTAAACAGATATTGCCAGCTCATCCCTTCTTTTCTTCTTTTATATTTATCAGTTCTATGAAGAAGCCAAAAGCTATATACTGCTTTAGGCAGAAAGATGACCAATGTTATAGTAACCTAAACTTGAATATTTATAAAATCTAAGTGGAAAAAAAATCACAACACGGCTATCTTTATATGACGTCTAAAATTAGAACCATCCACTTCTGGGGAAACTCCATCTGGAAAGCAAGCTTTTCCTGGGCCAAGGGACAGCAGTGTGAACTGCTTCTCCTGCATTACGGAAATGGTTTCCTGCCTACCCACTTATGAAAACCTGCATGCAAGGCTCCATCAGGACGAAAGCACTGAGAGCTAGGAGTCTGGAGGACAGAACACGCACGAGGTCCCCAGGGTCCCTAGCGGCACGGCTCTTCTTCAGTGTGAAGGTCCCCAGATGAGGGGCTGAGTCAAGCTGAAGATCCACAGCGGGGAGCGGGGTGCCACAGGGATCCAGCCAGATTTTTCTCACCGCAAACACTATCTGTATCTACCTAGATACAACAGACACTCTGCTCTATACCAAGGTCCTACACTGGCCAGCAGGGTTCTGGGTCATCTACCTAGACTCACCCCCGTTAGGTCCTCCCTGATACCCACAATCCTTGGCATGTGATAACCTCACTCTTCAACAGAGACAGAGGAAGGCAGAGCAGCTCTAACTGGCAGGGGAAGCTCCACAGTGCAGACTCCAGAGCCACGGCCAAGGGACGAATTCTGAGGGGACAGTGAGCGAGGCAGGAAGAAGGGGAACTAAAGGGTCCAGAAGTGCTACCGATGTCTCCATTTCTGGTGCATGCAGTCCCTTTCTTGAGGGAAAGTGGATGCCAGATACCTGAAACCTGAACCAGGCCTTGCTTCCTTTTTCACTGACAAGCACACTGGGCTTCCTTTGGCTTTACTGTGAGAGAGCAGGTGCAATTATCACTTCGTAGAGACTCAGAGTGAAGACCCAGTCCCCCGAGTTTGCATAGCAGGGCATGTTAGGACGCGGGGCTGAACACGTCTGTGTGGCTATAACCAGAGATCTGGTCTACGGTGTGATTTTGAGTCAAAGACTGTGTTATACACTCTGCTAACAGGGAAGGAAAATCTCTCTGCAAAAGTACAGCAAGAAGAGCACGGCTGGAAAGCCACTGAGAACTGCGCAAAGCTGCTCTCAGCTCCGCCTGCAGCCAACCTACTAGTCTCTCCACCGCCAGGAGTGTGTGTCCCTGGAACCTGCAGGAAGCTTTCTGTGACCCACTGTTTTGGGTCAGCCAGATTGCTGTAATAATTCACGATACTAAAGATCCTGTTTCCCTGCAAAGCTCTCTGACCTCTGATTCCCTTTGTGGATTACCTGCTGACCACATCCTCTCTGCCATGGTCACTGTGAGCTAACAGAGTGGCCCTGTCTACCCTATCTCCCGATAGGGGGAGGGCGTGATGAGCATGCAGGGAAGACAGCACCAGGAGCTCACCAGCCCTCCCTGGAGCCTTGGCTGGCTAGACTGGCAGAGGAGGAATAGGCCTGGAACCCCTGCAGAAGGCGACTCACCTTCACATTGGGAGTATAGAGGTTCCTGAGCGAGGCCAGGGCAGCAGACAGCCCCTCTGTGCTGTAACCGATCCACAAGGCCTGCAGATGGCTCGAGGAGACTCCAGTCTTCTTACTGAGGCCCTGGAAACAACCAAGGACAGACGCCTGTGAGCGCTTCCTCCCAGCTGAGCATCAGTTTGAAAGTGAGCCTGCCCAACAGAGCTGTGCTGTACCCACAGGACCCCTTGGCCTGTAAGCACAGCTCAGGGTCAGGAAATCACAGACCTTGACCCTGGGAACTGAGGGAAAGAGATAAGGAGAAAACTTCCTTCTGCAGAAGGAAGTCAGAGGGTAAGAAATAAAGTACCTATAACTCCTGGTGTGGGACAATTCTGTATTCTGTCAATTATGATTTAAAAAAACTCTGACTGGCCAGTAGCCAGGCAGGAAGTATAGGTGGGACAACCAGACAGGAAGTAGAGGCGGGGCAAGGAGAACAAGAGAATTCTGGGAAGGAGGAAGCCCATTCCTTCCCAGTCCTGTCCAGACACCAAAGAAGCAGGATGTGACCTACCCTGCTGAAAAAGGTACTGAGCCATGTGACCAACATAGATAAGAATAATGGGTTAATATAAGTTATAAGAGCTAATAAGAAGCCCGAGCTAATGGGCTAATCAGTTTAACATTAATTTAGACTCTCTGTGTAATTTTCTTTGGGACCTAAAGACTGTGGGAACTGGGCAGGACAGAAACCCCAACAAGCAGGCCATCATGTTACAAACTCCTAATGAAGGAAGGGGTCTAGGCAGTGGCCAGTAGAGGCTGGTAGCATTACAAATAAGAGGCAAACTCAATGCTGTGTCTCCTGATATAGAATAGTCTCACTGAGCACTGTAATCTTGGCACTTTGCAAATGAAACAAAACCTCAAACCTGAGAAAGGCTCTAGACACACCTACCTAGACAGGAAATCCAGGGGAAGAGGCACACATCAAACCTCACTTGAGAAACAAGCAGGGCTGGAGAACCCAGGTGGTATGAAACATACAGGCCATGCAACTCGAGTTCTTTGATTAGGAACGACACACTAGGGAATGAGTGAAGGGCCCACAGACCTGCCTCAAATCTTCAAACCACAAAAAATTCGCGCAACCCTCACCTTGAAAATGTGTGCCTTCAGGATGTGGTGGCCGAGCTCCATGGTCTGCTGGCGGTTCAGCTTGCTCTCCTGCCGAGAGAACATGAACGCCAGTAGAGCGTGTCCGTTCCTAGGGCAAGAAATACAAAGGCTCGTGACAAAAGATCCCATCCATCCCACCACACCACAGGACCTCAGATGAGGATACCACAAGGCCCCTGAACTGTCACCTGTGGCCATCAGCATGAGTACACGGAACATTTAGGGAGCTCACCAGTCCTCCCTGGTTCTTTACAAAGACGGCCAGTGATGTTTATTCTGCAGCCATTTGCAGGCCTTTCCTGAGGTTTCCTACCTCTGCTGAGTAAGCACCTTCATGCCTGGGTCTCCAGAAACCCCTTCCTGCGCGTCACCGTCTCTCCCTCATCACCCGAAGTTTTTGTTTAAGCCCTGTCACAAAAATGCAAGACTCCATGACACCAAGGGTCTTGACTAAGTCACAGCTATAATCATGATGCCTAACAAGATGCCCAATAGTCAACAGACGAAGATGTGCTTATAGGAGGGAAGGTGGTACAGAATCTTCATGCCCTCAGCAACCCCCTCCCCCGTCACCATTCTGGGGCATAACTGGCAAAAGACAGACCTAGCCTTTATAAGGGGAAGAGAAGAAAAGCCAGGACCCTGCATAGCAATAGCTCCCGAGAAATAGAGCCTAGAAGAGCCACACATTTCAAACTCACACAGATCAGCCTGCCTCTGCCTCTGGAGTACTGGGGTTAAAGGCGTGTGTCCACACCCAGTTTGTAACAGGCTACTACAAAATCAGTAGGTTTCAACATACTAAAAGCCTGCTGAAAAAGAAATCCATTCACGGTAAGAAGGTGAGAGACCTCCGCAATGAAAATTAAAAGTCACTGAAGAAGGAAGCTGAAGAAGATACTAGAAAACTGCATCTCCTAGGTGCATAGACTGGCAATATACCATTGTTTAAATGGCCCGTATTATTGAAAGTGATCTATACAGTTAACACAATCCCTACCAAAATACCAATGACATTCTTGATACAACTAGAAAAAGTAAATTTTAACATTCATATGGAAGCACAAAAAGCTGGAAAATCCCAATGCAATCCCGAGTAAAAAGATCAATCCTGGAAGCTCAATACTTGATTGTAAAATATACTAGAGAACCATAGTAACAAAACCAGGAAGACAATGGAATAAAAACAAGGACAACTGGAACAAACCATAGGCCTAGAAATAAACACTTGTGACTACAGCCACCAGATTTCCCACAAGGTGCCAAAAATACATGCTAAAGAAAAGGTGGATTCTTTAACAAATGATGTTGGGAAAACATCCACACGTAGGAAAATGAAAGTGATGGAAATGGAGTTCACCGTGTTAGGTGAAATAAGTCCGGCTCAGAAGGACAAGTGCATTATGTTTTCTGTGTACAGTCTTGGAGAAAACAGCATGAAATGGGAGAAGAGATAAAGGGAAGGAAGATTAGGTATGGGGGGGGGGCTGCATATGATCGAACTATGTTAACTGCACATATGAAAGCATATAATGAAACTATTACTCTATAATTAATATACGCTAAAACTTGTAAATTACACGGTTACAGATGGTTCCACTGTGGGCAACAAGTAAGGACTTCAGTGTCCGGCCCAAGGGTTTTCAGGGCTCTCAGCAAAGCATGTGGCTTCCCGCCTGTCTGAAATCCTGTCATTCTGTGTCTGTGCAGCCCCCATGGACCCTATGACTGGTCTTCCCCAGTGCATCCATGCTCCATGTGCTCCTCTTTAGACCCAGAAACCAAACTGCGTTATTTCCTTCACCCACATGACCTTGTGAGTCACGCAGTGTTATAATGCCCCGTCTGCCTATATGAGAAAGTGGCCTCAACACATTAGATGATTTGCCCAAGACCAAATGGCTAGTAACTGAGAGTGGGCACCAGTCTCAAGAGCTTGGGCATGAGCGAGAACAACCCTGGGTACCTCCCTTCAGGGGCTCTCAGCAACTGGAGGAGACACATGTACCCATAATGCAATTCAGCCAGAAAGACGCTGCAAAGAGCCGCTGTGGGAGAAAGCAAGAAGCAGGCCCAATGAGACAATGTAACTTTCTGTCCTTCTCAGTTCCGGTTCCCCTTCCTCGGGGATTACATTGTCTGGATGATGCTCCTGACAAGACTTCAGGTGCCTGCATTATTGAACCCAAACCACTCAACACTCCCCCTCTTCTCTGGCCTCCTTACAACCCGGCAGAAGGGGTCTCTTGAGTGATGTGGGATGTCCTTCTGTATATGTGTTGCTTTTATTAGTTGATGAATAAAGCTCTTTGGGCCAATGGCTTAGAAGAGTAAAGCCAGGTGGGAAATCAGAACAGAGATATACATATATAGAGAGAGAGTAGGCCGAGTCAGGAGACACCATGTAGCTGCCCAAGGAGAAAGATGCCCAGAACCTCTACTGCTAAGCCACAACCTCGTGGTGATACACAGATTAATAGAAATGGGTTAATATTCTTCTGCTGGCTCTTCCCAGTCCTCCACACCATAAAAAAAGCTCCAGTCAGATTAATTTCTGCCAGAACACCCCCTGTGCTGTTTCTGAAGCTCTCCCTGTCTGCAGGAACACCTTCTTCCTATTAGAATCCTATATCCTTTTGCTTCTCAAGCTAATTGCATGGAGAAAATAGCAGATGGTTCTAGACCATGAGTCTTGTGAAATCCAGGCATGGTTGGGGGAGTCTAGCATCACACAGAGATTTAAAGTTGAATATCTCCTTTGAGAAGTGTTCACCACAATCTTTGAGGTATCCTTGCAAAATGGAACAAATACAGAAAATACATGAACAAAAAGAACAAAGCAGAAGGCATAACAGTACTTGACTTCAAAATGTACTACAAAGCTCCAGTTATCAAAACAGTATGGTAATTGCATAAACCCACATGGACCTCTAAAATACAACCAGCCTCTGGAAGTAAACTCACATTTTTACACCCAACTGATTTCCAACAAAAGTAATACTATTATGCACCAAAAAAAAAAAAAGGACTCTTTTCAATTAAGTAGAAGAGTAAAACTGAACATATCACTCACCACTTTAAAAATACCTCAAAAATAAAGACTTAAATGCAAGACTAAGAACCATGGGCAAGGAAAACAGGAAACACTTCAAGCCATTAGAATAAACAAGGACTGTCCAGAAGAAGACTTCAAAAGCACTGGAAACAGAAGCACGAAAAAGCAAGCAATGCCGATTTAACCACAAAGCTTGTGTATTAGAGATGGCCTACAGGTGGGTAAAGCGTTTACAAACACACCTCTGATGGGGGCTGCTCTCTCCTCAGGTCCCGGTGACAGCGGTCTGTCTGTGTTACTGCTCCTGCAGCAGCTGCCACACGCAGCTCTGCCCTGTGCTGAACTGCCACCACCGTTGGAAATGCAGCCAGGGTCAACAACGACCCCAGTCCAGCTACTTCCTCCTCTAACACCAGTGGTCTACACCCTGTGAGTCTCCTGATGGCTTTTTGTCTCTACAAAGTTACCTGCGGCTGATCATCCTCAAAAATGATCTCTCCCCGAAAAGCTGTCACAGCACATACTTGGTTGCCGCTGGTAATCTGGCTCTAGTATCCAACCTTCTTTCCTAACCAAGTCGCGCGCGGGGCGACTCACTGGTCTCTTCGTTTCTAGACCCAAGCGGTCAACCAAGCACCCTGTACTTCTGAGGAGACAACCCAGCAACCTGCCAGAGTAGAGTAGGAAGCAATCCTGACTCAGAGAACAGCCGTTCAAGAGAGCAAAGGTGCAGGCGAGACAGAGGGAGGGCTTGGGAACAGCCATGCCCAAAGGCACTTGGAGTCTTCTGACCTCTCACCCTATTTTGTACTAGGTACGGCTGGTAAGCAGGCAAGCAGGCAGGCAGGCAGGCTTATCTGCCCACCCTCCTGCAGTCTGAGTGCTGTAAGAACTGCACCCTGCACTGTAAGGAGACAGCTAAGTTGGATTACAGGGCTCCCCTCTGTCCCCCCCACACCTGTGCTCCCAGGGATCAGGTGCTATATGGCCAACGGTAGCCAAACAGTGGCAGTTGGTTAAGGATCCAAGACAGACTCCAGCCACGGGCAAACATTCTACAGAAGCTCACTATTCCCTCAAGCAGAGATACATTTCCCGTGTAAGACCTGCCATGCCAGTGGGAGGAGACACATCAGTGAAACAATTAGCAGCTCGGAAACATCATCCCGGCTCCTCTCAGCTTCCCATGCGCCCAAATACACTAGAAATCCCGCGGTTCCAGTCATCAAATGAGGGAAGCTTTGGTAGAAATGTATGGAAACCTTTTCACTCTCTCATGACCAAAATGGGGACAACCAACAGCAAAACCGCATGGCACTTGGTACTCAAACTCCTCTGAGTGCCCATGGAAACGCCTCCAGTACCTGGGCTCACACAGGAAGGCCGTGCTTTCCCCGTCGGCTCTCCACACCAGCCACTCCCTGAAGGACGGGTGGCAGAACATCCGCGTCTTGTCTCTCCTCTTGATGAGGAAGCAGGAGAGGGCCTCCATCCTTTGCTGAAAGTCCTCCCAGCCCTGCTCGCCCTGGATGTGGCCGGCGTTGATAGCCTGAAAGATCTGCTCATCCGTCATGGGGTGGAGGGACGCGAGGGCCACGTTTAAAATGGGAAGGGCTCTGTCGAAGGCAGACTGGGTCATGAACTTCATGTTGCACTGCAGCAAATAGAGCTCAGACAGAGACACGGGCACCACCTTGTAGCTGGCACTCTTTATGACCAGGTGTCCCCGCTGGAAGAGGTCCAGCGTGAGCTTGAGGTACAAGTAGGACCCGAGGCTCCGCAGCACCAGATGGCTGCTGACTTTGCCGATAAGGGCGGCGTCGGCCTTGCCATTCAGGGAGATGTTGCTGAGGATGTCCTGGCTGCTGTGGACCCTGTGCTGGACATAGGCGTGCAGGTCGCTGTGAATGTCTTTGTTGTCTGGAAAGTCGTCTAAGGAAAGCTTGACAAACGGCAGCGCGCTGATGATTTCCTGGGAGGAAACAAAGACCCACAGTGTCACTTCGCGGAGTCTCCCTTCTCCCTTTAAAGCGGGTTCGCTCATTCTCTTTCAAGGAGGATTTTCGTGGATTACAGGGCCTCGTGGTTTTGTATTAAAACGTGTAATAGGATAAGGTGCAGATAAAAGGCTTATGTGAAAGAAATCCTGATGCGAGATAGGATCGGCAAAGGCTTTCCTAAAGCCCTCATCGAGGAAGCTAAGCCTAACGAGTGGAGGGAGGGGCCCAAGTAGACTGCAGCAACCAGGCCTTATCAACAGATCAACAGTGGGGCAGGAAGACCCTGCAGGTGACCCGATTTAGAGCCATACCTGAGCAGCTGGTTCTAAAACAAGGGTAAACACAAACCAACACAGCACATGGAAGAGCACAGTCAGACACGAGACAAGAGGCACCTTCCCTGCATCGGATATCAGAGCTGTGTAACCCCACCAGGAAACAGGAGACATCCCACCCTGCCTGCGTACC
This sequence comes from Alexandromys fortis, assembly GCF_014885135.2. Taxonomy (NCBI): domain Eukaryota; kingdom Metazoa; phylum Chordata; class Mammalia; order Rodentia; family Cricetidae; genus Alexandromys; species Alexandromys fortis. The sequence goes on from NW_026067899.1 coordinate 11,426,437, forward strand.
TGGACAAAAATCACTGCCTGTTCCAGTATAGCAGGTTCTCATTCCTAAAGAATTTTAAGTAAATATTCTCTCAATAAATTATTTTATGGACACAAGTGTTTTGTCTGCATATCTGTGCGTGTGTATGCCTGGTACCTACAACAAGGGTGTTGGATGCTTTGGAACAAGAGCTGTGATGGCTGTGAGCCACCGTCTGGGTCCTGGGAGTCGCACCTAGGTCTTCTGAAAAGAGTTGCCCGTGCTCTTAATCACCGAGCCATCTCTCCAGCTCCAGAGAGAACTGTTTGATGAATCCTGACTGCTGGTGTCACCGATGTTCCTGATCTGTTATTTCAAGGATCAGCATAACCCCAACCCCAAGAGCAGAGAGGAAACATTTTAACTTCTCACTAATACTTCTGAAACACATCTCTTTTTCACGCAGTAACTAGAGGAGGGAGGGTAAGGCACAATTATTTCCATTCTGCAGGGACGTTAGCCGAGCCTCCACATTCAGCCAGCAAAGGAACCTAGGACCCAGCTCAAGTTTTAACCTAGCTGCCAAATGATGCCACCGAGGGAAACATGACTGAAAAGGTATGTTTCGAGGCACAGACAATTAAGCATGCTGTTTAAATTTTGCTTTAGGACTCAGCCAGGACCAGTGTTGCTGCACACTCGGGAAAGAGGGGACAGACATCAAACATCTTCCCTCACCTGAAAATTTGCTCTCACAGTCACGATCAGCTTCAGCCAGGTGGGGAATTTGGGAATAATTTTCGTAATAAACGAAGACAGCGTATCTCCGTAATCAGGCTTATGAAACTCAGCTTCGTTCAAGCCATCTATCAAAATGATGTACTCCTCTTCTGGAATTTTCTGCTCTAAAGATGAAGTAATTTTTCCGAATTAAGAAATTATACATTTCTATAGCATGGCACCACCCAGTGTATTTTAACACACGGCTCGGAGTGTTAGCACAACCTAAAAAGGCTTACATATGGCAGAGACATGTTTTCAAAGAAGCATATTTCCTATTAAATTTATAATGAAAAAAACAGAGCACTGAGCCAAAGGAAAACTAATTCTTATAAAACAGTTTTCAGAAACATATTGCATTACAGACATTAGCAGAATCTCAATCATATACATATAGCAGTTAGCTCTAGATAAGCCACCATCACCTGAACAGCCTGCAGCCACACAGAGAGCCTAAACCTGGAAGAGACACCAGGAATTCCTTTGTGGACCGACTCCAGGAAAGGAGGACCCGCCTTCCCTACATTACCACCAAGGACTGTCTGGCCCGAATCACCCCGTGGTTAAGAACGCTGCTTTACAGAAGCCCAGGGAGGGCTCCTTCGCACAGCACGGACAGCTCTCTGATCAGAACACAGAGCCAGCGGGATGGCCATCTCAGGCCCCCATTCTAGCATCTTCTAACAGAAGACACTTTGTAGATGGGTAACTCAAAAAGGAGGGGGCAGAGGATGGAAATCTTGAGGACCAATAATGTCACTGGCAACTCCTACTTGGAGACTATTCAGGGGCAAGTGGAAAAAAGAAAGAAAACAAAACAAAACAAAAAAGCACTGGGCAGTGGTGGCACAACGCCTTTAACCCCAGCACTTGAGAGGCAGAGGCAGGCAGATCTCTGAGTTCAAGGCCAACCTCATCAACAGAGCTAGTTCCAGGACAGCTAGGGCTGTTACACTGAGAAACCCCATCTTGAAAACCAAAAAAAAAAAAAAAAAAAAACAAAACACCAAACCACACAAAACAAAACAAAACAAAAACAAGACTCCTAGAAATGGCTTTAGATTTCAGTTCGCCTAAGCAGGGGCTAGGTGGCAGGGAGAACATGCTAGATTCCCAACTGGCCACCCTGCTGCCCGGGAGTGTACACAGTCTTCACTATTTGGATTACCTAGTCTTCGGTGTGTGTATCACCTACACAGATTAAGGTTATACGGGGACACAGAATGTGCCTACTTGCAACGTAAAGGACTGTGAGGGCGAAAGCAGTGAAGTTAAGTTCAGGGAGCTCCTGCCTGGCCTTTCAGCTTAGATACAAGAGACGACAAGGGAAGCCTGCAGTGTCCCGCAGCTGGAGAAATGGAGAAGCCTAGGTATCAAGCCACTCGTAACCAGCATCAACCATCCCGTACATTTATCTTCCCGGTTTCCTGAAGCCCAAGCTCTTCCCTGTTTTGACGTCTGACTACTCCTAAAAGCGGCTGCTCTTTGCTGAAGATCCTTCAGAAGATGGAGTGTTCAAATCCTGTTCCCAGTTATCATCCGCATCCATGCACTGCCAGCATTAGTAAGTTCTCTTGGCTTTGCCCTGTATCTGTCTACTCTTGGCTCATTTCACAGACCAAGTATCAAACCTTTGTAGGTCAGAAAGTCTCCTCTTTCCTCCACTACACGGCTTCCTTAGAAGTGACACGCCATTGGAAACCTCATCACGGAGGATGGATGTGGTGGAACCAGACGCATGTTGACTCCTCAATATCCTCTCCCTACCACCCCAGGACTAAGCTGAGTATCCTTCTGAGGACCACTTGGGCAACAGCCTGTACTGGGAAGCAGCTCTGAGGCTCCTAGAAAGTACCGTGTCTTAGGCTTGTGAGCGGCTCCAGCACACCCCTCTTGAAAGCGGCCACGGGGTCCTGCACGCAGGAGCGGAGGCTCAGCATGCTTTGCAGCTGAGGCTCCTTGATCAGAAGGTCTCTGTAGGCAGCCAGCTGGTGGGACCGGCAGAGCAACGCAGCGATGCTGTGGACAAACTCGGGCACCAGGCAGGTGTAAGTGTTGTCGGCCTGGCAATAATGGTAGGCCACCACCTGTGGAGAAGCAGAGACATGGCGTCACCCCACCCTCTCCGCAGCGCCTCCCAGGAACTCAAACAAGAACACAGCTGTGACTTTTCCTGAGATCAGACACTGTGTGTCTGCTCCCCAAGGCAGAGTTCGCCCCTAGCTTAATATTTATTCCGCTCTTCACTGGTGTGATTTGCTAAGTTCTCAGCAGACCTCATGGCAGCCACAGATCCACCTTGATTAACACAGAAATCAGCACAACTGTACTCTGTCTTGAATAAGGATTAGTAAAAGTCACTTATAGAACCCAATGCCTAGTCTGGCTTAGAGCGCTTCCAAGCAAGCCGTGTACCCAACACCACCATCTGCACGGCGTTTCCGTTCTCAAGATCAGCAGCACTTTGAGGGGACCCTCCGCTCATCCAAAAAAAAGCACAGGATCAAGTTGGCGGCTATGAACCCAAGCTGTAAAGTCATAGCTGCTTCTCCCTCCTGGCAGGGATGGCTCTCACCTCCTCCCTGCATCCTCACTTCTTCAAGGGATACTATGGAGAAGTTCAAAAGGGACAGCCAAGAAATTACCAGCTGTCTGCTTATCATGAAGGGCGCAAGGGGAGACAGGGAAGAGCTGCCCCGAGCCTGCAACGCTGAGGGGCCCCTTTGTTAGGACAGACATGGAGCGGTTGTCTGTGAGGTACCTCCCCCACCTCCGCCCGAACAAAGGGTCTGTGCCGGAGCTCCTGAGAACAAGAGGTAAGCTCTACAGAAATGGAAGCCTTACCCCTTCGCCAAGGATGAGAACAAGAGGGTGAGTGTGAGCGAGGAGGGTGGAAAGGGCAGCATGCGCGTGCAAACTGCACTGTGCTTTCTAGAGGGCTCCGAGTCGCCACCCTCCTGCTCGGCCCTGCAGCTCCGGCAGGAAGGGGCCCCAGACCGCTGGCTCCGGTGTATCATAGGGGCCATGGATGCAGGATAAACCGTGTCAAGATGACAATACACTTCAAGATCTTGCACGAGATCCCATGATGGCAGACTCCCAGCAAGAGGCTAGAGCACATACGAGACAGCTTCTCTTGGGACGATACAGAACCACTATGGCTTCCAGTTTAGAAATGCTCGCTGCCTTTCAACTCCAACCCAAACACACATTAGCACGAACCTACGTGAGGATTCCCCAAACCTGCACAAAGCCATTGCCATCATTTTACACAACATTCAACAAAAGTGATTTCATGGCCAAAATGGGCCATGAAATCCATCTGGAACCATAGGTAGTTAAAATATGAATAAAGTTAATTTAAACAACATACATGCTATAGGACACAGGCTAAACAGAGGTCAGTAACACCCTTGCCTCTGTGACCTGTGTGGTTATGTATGTGTGCATGTTACACTATGTCTTTTACTGTGGGTCACAATTAGAATGCCTGGAAAAACCAGTGTAGTAAGTGTAGCTTTGAGACTGATGCCCTTCATCTCGGATCATCCCTTCAAGGCTAGAGGGCTGCTCCGGATCAGCGGTCATAGGCTGGTTCACTACGCCACAGGCCGCTGCCTTCTGTGTGGTGGGCAGGTGAGTGTAGGAGTGGGCTGGGCAGAGTGACATTCCTTTCAGACCATCTGTCCATCTGTCCCACCTCACAGTGTGTTCTCTCGAGGTATCTATACCACATCTGATGGTTTCCCCGCTTCATCACAACCCTCCACTGCTGTCCCTGAAGACAGACGCAGCTCATCAAGGCAAGAAACACAACTGCTCGCGTGCAGAAAAGGTGGCCTACAAGCCAGTGTTGGACCCAGAGCAGAAGGGAGAGTTTCAGAGAGTCCTTGATCATCACGTGTTTAGGGAATCAGCCAAAGCTCCTTTACAACCTCCTCAGAATCCTCTGGCAGAAGGATGCAGAGACCCACAGCCCTGGGCAACAGGGTCCAGGCAGAAGCGTCTGGGCAGAGTCAACAGCTGTCTCATCTCTCGCTCACAGAGCAAATGAAAGGGCGCGTGCTTGTCAGGTTGGGTGTGCGGGGAGTACACGACTTCTGCTGCCTTAAGGAACTTTTCTGAACTTGGTTCAGATGGATATAAATCCACCCCTGTTGTCTTTGGGATTTATTTTCATTGAAACCTTTTATTTGGAGTACCCAGTCATACTTTATCTAAAGTTACACTACACTCCAGCACCTGGGAGTTGTTTCTGTCTTAACAATTCCTTCTCAAACTCATTTCTCAAAGGCAAGCAGGCAACTCTCTATCTGGAAACCTCTGGAAGACAAGAGCAAGTTACCTTAGAAGCGAGGTATTTCACTGCGTCCTCTCTCGGTCTCTGGTTTTCAGCAGTGCCGGGCCCAGCCGGCGTTTTGGCCACACTGAGAGCACTTGTTGAAGAACTTGGTGAAAGTAACGGAGTGAAAGGAAGGTCCTGGGTGGGATCTGATGCTGCAGAGAGAGAGACACACACGATTGTAACATCAGTGTGCATTACAAGGAGCGTGGAATATACTTCTGATTTAATCCCAGACAAATCTGAACAGTAATGAGCAAATATGACTCGAAAGGAGAGGTCTCAAATGACCACGCCAGCTCCCACTCTATCTCCTCACTGGAGGGCTGAGTTCCTAGTCATATTTCTTCTAGTTATATTTCCTTTGTGGAAAGAGGAAGACTGGGGTTCCAGGTTAGAAGGACACAAGAAGGTGGGTATCAGTCCAGACTGTAGCTAATATACCCTAAACAACGGGAGACCCTCTCTCTCCCTCCCCACTCAAAAATTATTTAAAAAGCACAAAAAGAAAACAAGCAAAAGCTACCCCCCCCCCCCACCACCACCACACTATGATGGCTGGACATATTCAGACAGTTCACTTAACCTACGAACTTAGACCTAAAACAGTAGCTAGAACGACCTCTGGAAAATTGGTTATTTCTGTCCATTCAAACAGCAGCTCCCGCCATCTACCTGTCTTATATTAATTATATACTAAGCTAGACAAGTCAGAACCACAGACGTACTTTTAGGTGATGAGCTGGGGCTGCTGGATGCAATCTGCCTCATGCGGCTTCCATGACAGCTGAGAGCCACCAACTTGGAAATGATGGCTGTCTTTCCAAATCCCACATTCCCCACGACCACAGCGCCTCTGTTTTCTGCCAGATCTGTGTTCCTCAGACTTTCTTCTATCTGGTGAAAGAGCCAGTCCCTTCCCACAAACACAGAGTCGGTGGTGATGCTCGGCACCTCAAACAGCAAGGGCTTCAACAAGATGTCCTGCGGCTTGTAGGGGGCAAACCGGGCTTTAAAACAAACAAACAAACAAACATTTTTATGGAGAGTGCAGTATAATTTAATATAAAAAGAGATGATGTGTCTAACTTGGTTCTATAGGCTTGTTTATAATACTCTGTTCACCATATCCTGTTTGTCCCCCAAAGCATCCTGTTAAAATGACTTCCTGGCCCTATTTGCAGGCATTCAGAGGAAGTAAAGGAAAAGCTCCAATCACGTCTGGCCGGTTTGTCTGAAAGCACACGGAAGACTGGTTTCTTCCAGCCCTGCTCAGATAAAATGCAAACATTTCCCAGAATCGAGGGCACAGCCCTCATCTGGGGACAGTGGTGCTTTCCCATATGACAGAGCCCCTGACCACACAGCTGGGCATTACAGGCGGCCATGGGATATAGCTGATATGGTCTAAGGGACTGAAGCAAAACTGAGGCTTGGGGAGTGGCAACTATTTTATCACAGAATCATTTTTCTATACCAGAAGTAACTCAATCCCATGCTTTAAGGAAGAAGCCCCACGTTCTTAAAGTTGGCTGCCGGCAAACCTTCAAGATGCTATTTAAGAGTACAAACACATTTCACGTCACACGCCCAACAGTCTGAATGCTGGTTATCAGATGTTCCGTGTTTAGTGGGCAAGCTCGCCATGGTGACACGGGATGCAAGGATAAATACCTTTAACTTCCTGTGTCCTACCTCCAGCCGTATTGTGCCAGGGCAATCTAATGGACGTCCGGAGAGGAGCATTTCTCTGCCCATCTAAGTAACTCAGGTCTTCCAATTTGGTAGAACTTGTGGCTGCAATATGAAAGTAAAACCGAGTTTAAGGCCACACCTAGACTACTGTAAGCTACAAATTACCAAGCAATCCAGCTCCGACTTTCAACGAAATTTATCTCAGAATAATTATCTGTGCCAGCTTATGTTTCCAGCAGAACTGTTATCTTGAAAAACTGAAACAATTTAGCACTACTCACTCTTAATGTTTACATTGATCTGGTTGCCAGATTTCGCCATTATTCCTTGAAAGAAACCAACTCCTCTATAAAAATGTTTTAATGAAAAACAAACAAACAAACAAACTTGACACCCAGTGTCACACAGCAGGCTTGAGAAGTCACTGCTAACACATGGCATGAACTATTTATTCTCTCCGGCTCTGGGAAGCTCTGGGCTGTTTGGAACGCCAACCTTCCTAATTAAATAAGCAGATTCTGCATGCACAGTTCCACAGCACACGAACAGGAAATGCTAGCTCTTGGCAATAAAATCTCAGCACTAAGGAGACAGAGGCAGGTGGGTCACTAGGAGTTCCAGGCCAGCCTGGTCTACATAGAGAGTTTTAGAGAGTTTTACGCTAGTCAAGGCTACGTAGTGAGACCTTGCCTTAAAAAAGCAAAACAAAAACAAAACAAAACAAAAAAAGCCAGGTGTGACGACACAGGCTTTTAATCCCAGCACTCAGGAGGAAGAGGCAGGAGAATCTCCGTGAGTTGGAGGCAGCCTGGTCTACAAAGCAAGTACCAGGACAGGCTCCAAAGCTACACAAAGAAACTCTGTCACACACACAAAAAAAAAAAAACCCACAAAAACAAACAGGTAAACAAACAAAAAACCCCAAAAACTAAAACGAAAAAGCCCAAAAACTCAAACTATATGTGTGTATGTATGTATGTATGTATGTATGTATGTATGTATGTATGTATGTATGTATGGTGTGTGTGTGTATGCATTAGATATTTTAATGTACTATCATGTTTATTTCTGACCAAGACAGAAAGGTTCACAGTATACAGATGGGTAACTGTTAAAAAGCATTAAGGGACATTCACACATATGCATAAGTAGTAATTGTAGGAGGAGTTACAGTCCAAGTGCTAAGTCTTTTGAAGTGCTAAGCAGAACCAAGATGAAAGGTAAAGAAGTCACACTGGGCAATCAGTACCCTGAAAAATCCTCTGCTACCTCACAGGCTATTGCCAGCATCTAGCTACCCGGAGCACCACCAATCCCGGGCCTTTCCCTACCCGGAGCACCACCTACCCTGACCCTTTCCCTACCCAGAGCACCACCTATTGTGAGCCTTTCCCTACCCCGGGGCACCACCTATCCGGAACCTTTCCCTACCCGGAGCACCACCTACCCCGACCCTTTCTCTACCTGGAGCACCACCTACTCTGAGTCTTTCTCTACCTGGAGCACCATCTACCTCAAGCCTTTCCCTACGTGGAGCATCATCTATCCCGAGCCTTCTGTAGTTCCCTTCTCTTTCCCGGTGTTTTTTTTTTTTTGTTTGTTTGTTTGTTTTTGTTTTTGTTTTATTTTTTATTCTTTGGTAGTTTGTATCACTCTTTCTCCTTTCATTCAACAAGCACCAAGGGTGGAGAGCCTGACTCAGAGATGCCAGTCCCCTTTGGCATACTCTCCAAGAACAGCCAACCAAGTGTTCTACCCACTGTCCTTCCCAAGCAGCAAACCCCTGTTTCTACATCTTACCGGCCACTGCCTAATCACACACTGTGCACATTCAAAGAAATATTCTGCTCATGGTCAGAAACTATGTACATCTTCCACCAACTGAAAGATTCAGCTAAATCGGTATTGCAATGTATGCCTACGACCCTATCCCTTAGGTGATAGAGACTGGAGGGTCAGGAGTTCCAGCAAGGATCAGGTCAGATGCCAGACAATCTGAGGCTAGTCTGGGCTACAAGAGCCCTGTCTTAAGAAAGTAAACAAGGAAAGCAAAGGAGTAATTTCCTTAGGCAGGATTCTGCAGAATTCTCAGCAACCTTCAGCAGGTTCATCCACTATCGGCCTCAGGTTTCTTGTCTACAATCTTACAGAGAGGGAAACCTCTTACTGTGGCTACAAGACCACTCCCACCCTTCAGGCTCCCTACAGAAACCCAACTTGAAACCTAATCCTTAGTTCATGCCTGAGGCTCCTTTCTGGCTCAAGCAGAAGGCCACATCACAGTCATAGCCCATAACTCAGTTCCCAGCCAGGGCTTTGGTCCTCACGAATACAAAGACACATTGAGTTTCTAAAGGCTTCTGTTTCCCCTTCCCTGATCCCTTAGAGCATGACATTCACTTTGTAATTTTGTGACAACTGAAAAAAACTAAAAAACTATGACTATAAAAGACATTCACATCAGAGAACTGGGGGAGGGGGTGGGGGGAGAGGAGAGCAATGTGTGATGTGGATACAGGAGATGGGGGGCTTCAGGTGTCTGATTTCAGCTTTCCAGCGTCTGTCGGCTCCAAGGTCTACGGCAGAGCAGTCTGAGCAACGCTACTGCGCATGGCGGATTCTCTACTTCAACCATAGCTAAGAGCCGGCAAGGAGCACATGCAAGAATTCCAGCACTCGGTGCCCAGGGCAATGTCCCCAGTTAGTTCCTTGGGCAGTTGAGGATAGGGAACCTGAAATGGCCCTATCCTATAGCCATACTGATGAATATCTTGCATATCACCATAGAACCTTCATCTGGCGATGGATGGAGATAGAGACCCACACGGGAGCATTGGACTAAGCTCCCAAAGTCCCAATGAGGAGCAGAAGGAGGGAGAACATGAGCATGGAAGTCAGGACCACGAGAGGTGCACCCATCCACCGAGACAGTGGGGCTGATCTATTGTGAGCTCACCAAGGCCAGCTGGACTGTGAAAAAGCACGGGATAAAACCGGACTCTCTGAACATGGCAGACAATGAGGGCTGCTGAGAAGCCAAGGACAATGGCATGGGGTTTTGTTCCTACTTCATGTTCTGGCTTTGTGGGAGCCTAGCCAGTTTGGATGTTCACCTTCCTAGACCTGGATGGAGGGGAGAA
>NW_026067899.1:11436449-11486592 GCF_014885135.2 Alexandromys fortis
GGGGGGGGGGGAGGAGGGGGGGGGGGAGGGGGGCGGGCGGGGAGGGGGGGTGCGGGCGGGCGCCGGCGAATGGGAGGGCGGGGAGGAGGCAGGAATTTTTTTTTTTAAAAAAAAAAAAAAAAAAGAAGAATTCCAGTACTCATGCAGCTGAGGTAAGGGAGCTTAAAATACTGTCGGACTGGGGCTACAAGGCGAGTGTTTCAAACAATAAACAAACATGGCTAAGCTGAGCCATGTTTGCTGCTTAGGCACAGCAGTAAGTGCCAGCTGCAAAGATCTTTACTTCTTGGGGCGTTTTTGAAGCTACCAGGACACCTGAGATCAGGATCAGCGAGGCCTCAGCTGCTCAGCTATGAGCTCAGGCACTCCCTCCGAGAGATGATGCCATTCTGTCCTCGTCCACAGATCCCCAGATAGCAGCAACTAGAGCCAGGCCCACACTAGTCTACACAAGGAACACCTAAAATGCTAAAACACCATTTTGGGCCAAGGAAATGAGGTCAAACAATCTCATACTGCAGAAAGCCCACTGCTAACATCTCTGGATTAAATTGTGCACATGGTGTCTGGGAACCCAAGCATGCATACAGAGACTGTGTGGGGAGCTCATTTCAACATGCTGTAGGGAACGGCTGTGGGGAGAGTGTTCTCTTAAGCTAAACCAACAGCAATGCATGCTGATGCCCTAAGTTGTAGACTAACCTAGTCAAGGCAAAAGCCAGTAAATCCTGGGCAATCGCCAGTTAGTGGTTCAAGAAAACCAGAACTCGGTTGATTGTGGTTGCTGGCTTTCTGGAAAGGAGATACCAGGTGAGTACAGCAGAAACCAGACAGCTTTGCTCCCTAATCCGGGCAGTCTGGAAACATTCAGCTCACACCCACAGCCACTTCACACGGCCTGAGACATCCAAAGAGCTTCTGGCAAGACAGACCACCCCCAACTGAGGACCATTAACGTCACTAAAACTACTCTATTAATGAGTTCCTAATTTTAAAAAAAGACAGGTTACTCTGAATATAAGTGTGTTATTTTGTTGGGGAAACTAAAGCCGTCAAATTCTGGGGAGACTACAAGTGACCCATTCATCATAACTAGGTAACTACAGCCTAAAGCATCTTGAGTAGCGGGTATTATATTCCAGGGGTGGGCCAGTGGTGGTGCGGGGGAAGGCAGGGGAAGCTTTTGGAAGAACCATCAATCAATACACATAATGCTCGCTAGTACCTCCCTGGCGGACCTCTTTTGGAACAAGGCCACTTTGCTTCCTTTGAAAGTGAATTAGAGTTGTACCTCACAGCTTTTCCATTAAGGACATTTATTTACCAGCTGCTTCAGAGTTCCACCATTAAAAAAAAAAAAAAAAAAACCCAACCATCCAACAGCAGCCAGAATGACCTAGCACACACTGAAGAAACGGCATAAATTACAGAAGATCCTTTGATGTACAGAGCCAGTGAGGGGGACACTTTCAAGCACTAGGCTGCTAACAAAGAATCACCTGGACGAGTGAGTGCCTCTTCTGAATGCACCCCAAGAGCTCAGAAGTGTAAAAAACCTTCAGAAAGCACAGGGTGGAGCCTCCACCCCCACCTTCCATAGTCCTTGTTCAAAGATGAACCACTGACCGGCCCAACTATCAGCACGGGCCGCCATGTGTGTGCAGGGCTCTGTTTCGAGCTGCAGGCTGCACATGCTTTCGGCGGTGAGCTCCGTTATGGCTGGTTTTTACAGAAGCATTTGCCCTCCTAGCTATGATGGGCTTCAACCATACAAACCAAAGTTTTAAAGTTGAATGAGAATAGAAATCTTTTGAGCTGGCATCAGCTTCGCCCTAAATAAAAGACAGAGCTTCGGAACCTTTTGGCCTCACCTACCAGGAGCCAACATTACAGATCACATATTTAGAGATTCAGAGGAAAGGGACCACTAAAAGACTTGTGTGTTTGCAATAGGTAAACTGAGGCCTATGAAATGATCACATGACTAGCTTGTGTCTGAACAAATTTGGGAGGTAAATAAATGGAAACCAGGACCCTGAGGATTGGGGTGATAGGCCCCGGGGAGAGGTGTGGCCTTACCTGCAACTGAGTTGGGCCGTGGCATTATTAGCGAGCTGGAGCTCTGGGAATAAGGAATCGGACCATCTCCAGCTGCGGGCTCCGCCTTGGGCAGCTCGCTCTCCACTGACCCAGCGGTCTCTTCTTCTGCCACGGGGGAGCAGTTGTCTGCCCTTCGATCATGAAGCAGTCCCTTCTGAACCCCTACCCTTAGGCTTCCATCTTTATTCCACTCCAAACTGGAGCCACTCCGGTCATCGTTTTCCGACGAACTCGTAATCGTGGCTGCAATGAGAAATCAAAATAACTCTGAAGGAGGCTGGGCACAGCTGGGACAGCCAAGAGTTAAGAAGTGCACATACCCCTCCCCAGGGCCAATGGAAAGTTTTCTGGTCGACACAGATTTTTATCAAAGTATGCTTCATTCAATGTATTTTGGTAAATTAAAAGAATGTGGCTTATCGGGGGGAAATAAACTGCGAAACCACTCTACAGGGAAGGGGAAAAACTGATAGGAAGATAGAGGAAAAGCTGCCTTAAAGTATCTGAGACTTAAGAGTGACTCTGTATAATCTGGAGATAATGAATCATCCCTGTAACCAAGATGAACTGCACACATCTCACTAAATTCCTCTGAATCTTTAAATACCCCATCCAAACACACACTTGCTGGGGGAGAGACAACAACTGCAGTACCACAGCTACTGTAGAAAAGACGCAGGGTAGGGAAACAAAGATGCGATTTACAGCGAAGAGAACCCCATCCTTAGAACTAAGAACTAACATTTATCTATTCAGGAAAGTCTTAGAGAGATCAACTTGCCTTATTCCTTTTACAACACAGGATGGAAAAATCTGTGTGACCAGTGCAGGGAAAGGACCAGTATGGGAAGGTCTGATCTGGTTTTAGAATTAAAAATTAACTTCTACAAAAGCAAACCAGCACGTGGGTAGGGCAGGGGGGGGGCAGATGAGGGAGAAAAAAAAAACAACTTAAGAACGTCCTGGCAAAAGCGCAGAGGAATATGGGAAAGGGAAGCTCAGTACTCACCCTAGATAGCTGCTACAGGCCGATGCTCCTAATTTTCAGACAGCCTGAGCAATACACAGTCCCCTGAAACCACAGGCCACCGGGCCACTCGTGCTGCCTCAACTGTTGACCTAATGCTGGCTTGTGCCCTTGGGGACGGGAGCCATGCCCACTAATGCACTGCTCAGATCCCAGCAGCCCAGGCCTCTGAGCGGGATCCTGGCAAACAGGAGCCAGCTGGCCAGCGTGCACTCAGCTGCAGCTGCCCGGAGGGAGCAGCTTTAGCCACACACTATGAAGAGCTCACTGTATCAGCCACTGGGTAGATGAGTTCAGAGGGAGTTACTTCTCTAGGACCAAAAGGACTGAACAGTTTAGCTTTTGAATGCTCTTGAAGGCTTAGAAGACTGCAGGGGCTTCAGGATACCTTGCCACGATTCTCCAACTGCCTTTGCCGCTGCAGTCGGAGCATACTGCTCTCCAGTGTCTTCCTACGTAGAAACCCTTCCTACAGGTGGGAACCTTTGTAAGGGTACCTACCGCAGGCTGCCCTTCTTTATTTCTGGACAGTGCAGCAACTTGGGCATGATGAGTGCTCAATAAATATTTGCTTATTGAATGAATGGACAGATGAGAGAGAGAGAGAGAGAGAGAGAGAGAGAGAGAGAGAGAGAGAGAGAGAGGCGCACAAATAATATGTCAGCTCTTCTTGCAGTCAGATACTATACCCCAATGACCTCACTGTTCCCCACTCAGGACCATGGCCTCGCACCTAACCAAAGTAAAAACTAGTGTGGTATGGGGTTGGTTCTTCTGGGAAACCAAGATTATTATTCCAATATTCCTGCATGTTCTAGCAATAATAAACCATGCCTCCGTCTCTCTTAAGATGAAGCCAGCCTTCTCTGTGTTTTGAACTGGACAGTTCACAGGTGTGCACAACAAGCTTGGTGGTCTTCCCATTGGAAATGCTGCCGCAGCACTGACGGCAGCCGCTGACATGCGCTGGAGGTCTGCTATATGCCAGAAGCGACTAGTGCCTTACAGGAATGGCTTAACTTATTAAGGAGTCTATTGTTTATTTATGGGAATTCATTATTAATAGTAACTCTGCTAATAGCATAAAAATACAGCCAGTCTCGTAAAACAAACTGTTTTAAGTCCAGTACTTGGAATTCTGAGTGCTTTTTCCGAGACATCTTGTAGTAAGCTCTCAAGGCGGTCCCAGCATCTAAGTGATGTCCAGAACGAGGATGGAGTGACGTGTTAGATTTTCCTGTTGTGGATATTTTGTTGGTGGCACCTGTTCTTCAAAAGCAGTGTATCTCAGGGCAAATGATGCTTTCCTGCACTTGCTCTCCCTCAGCACCTCACTGGGTTTTGTGCTCTTGCGACAAAGACCTCATTCCTAACGAAGGCCAGCCCAGCATCCTGCTACAAACGACGGTACAGTGGACTTGCAGCCCCTAGGTCCCAGGAAGCAGCTGGAAACATCTGGAAAAGCCTAGCTAAGGCTTCTAGGGGGCGGGACAGGCTGAAGGCTTACTTCTCACAGGGAGGGTCAGTATATCTATGTGAGGTGAAAAAGCTCAAGTACTAGCAGTGAGAGAAAGAAAGTGGAAGAGAGAAGGTGGCCCTGAGCCACAGGAGCAGTGACTGGAAAAAGAACTCTCCGACGGGTAGCTACATCCATTGCTTTTTATTTTGTGGTACTGGGTATCACATCTAGGGCTTTGCACATCTTAAGGAAGTGCTCCTCTGCTGAGCTACAACACCCCTAACCCTGAACTAGCTGCTTCAAAGGGAGGCGAGGAAAGGTCAGTATTCATTAGCAGGGAACTCTGAAGAGCAGAGGGTAGCAGCACCCCCACTGCTACCAGGAAGCTTGTGATGGAGATCCAGTGGCCACTGAGAGGGAAGGCCAAAGGCTGTGGGAGCCCGGTGGGATTGCCCTTCTGCACAGAGCTACAGCTAAGCGCCTGAAGCAAACCAGTGGGACAGAGAAAGACTATTGACTTCATTTCCCCTGCACACAAGAAGTTCACCTCATAGGACAGCTCCAAGTCTCCTAGAGAGAGGAAGCTGACTCTCATAATAAATAACATGTTACTGCAGAGTCCAGGCTGACAGCAACACAAATTCCTATTTAGGTTATTAGCACAGCCACTCTGGAGTACGTGTGTGCATACATCGCCAGGTACACACACACACACACACACACACACACAACAACAACAACAACAAAACTAGGGCAACATTTTAAAGATGAAGATTTTTGTAAAGAGTCTCTACAGGAGGGGCTGGGAGATGGCTCAGGAGTTAAGAGCATTTGCTGCTCTTCCAGAGGACCTGAGTTTCACTGCCGGCACCCACATCAGGCAGCTCCCACTTCCAAAGGATCTGATGCTTTCTGGCCTCTATGGACACTGGCACATATGTGCCGTATGCACACAGAGAAACACAATACATATAAATTTAAAATAAAAATAATTTTTTAGAAGGGCAGTGGTGGTGCACCCCTTTCATCCCAGCACTTGGGAGGGAGAGGCGGGTGGATCTCTGAGTTTAAGGCCAGCCTGGTCTACAGAGCAAGTTACAGGACAGTCAGGGCTACATAGAGAACCCCTGTCTCAAAAAACAAAACCCTAAAAAACCCAATAACAATAATATAAAAATAAAAATTTAAAACCCTCTCTAAATGCTATCTGGCATCTCCCAAAGAATACCCACTCTCCAATCCTCTAAGGACTCACAATACCGTCTATCCTTTTAGTCCTGCAGCTGGTAGATGCCCATCTTGGCTGACAAAAGCTTGTCACCCACCTTGTCTGAACCGCTCTTCTACCGTGTAGGATCCTGGACACGAGGCACACAGCTCTGTAAATATTCCATCAAGCTTGACGGCAGGTTAGACAGTGCCGCACAACGAGGGATCAACGGGACCTGGTGCTGCTTGCTACAGATTCAAAGAACACTGTTCTCTCAACGCATACTTTGCAAACTCCTGCACCCCCCAAGGACAGTGTTTATCTTCCTCTGTAGTAATTGCATATTTAACCATCTGCTCATTCACACATTCTTCCAAAATACCTTCCTCAGCTGCGAAGGTACACACACAAAGAGGGTCCTCGTGACAAGCGGTGGCCAGGCTAGGAGCTCATCCTACTCCACAAAGGCAAAGACAGACCCAGAATAGGGCCAGTGGCATATCCAACACAAGCTCCTGGCTCTGCACGATCAGAGCATCTGGAGGCCTCCTTGGCTTGCCCAGCTCAGGACCTAGGAGGGGGAGGCATAAGTGGCTATGGCTCCAGGAGGGTCTGCTGTTATGAGGTCACCTTGTTAAGAACTGTCATCCACTCGGTCACCGAATAACTTGCTAAGTCAAGGTAGACAGGAGCTGCTACCTCCTCAGCTTTCCCTCAACCATCACTGCCTTATTTCAGCTTCTGTGCTAGAGGTTCACTTAACACAAATGTAGGTCCAGAGCCAAGTAGCTCACTAGGACCTAAACCACACTGTAGATTTAAAACAGCATTAAGAAAGCGAGACAGAATCGGGTGGTGGTGGCTTACACCTTTAATTCCAGCACCCAGGAGGCAGCAGCAGGTGGATCTCTGTGAGTTCAAGACCAACTGGGTCTACAGAGGTAGTTTCAGGACAGCCAGAGCTACACTAAGAAACCTTGTCTCAAAAAGAAAAAAAAAAAAGGAGAGCTAAGGAGATTACAGGGTGAATCCACGTTTAGCCTGACGGCCAGGCCTGGCTGCACACAGCAGCAGGATCCATCTTGAGCTGCAGAGGGAAGACAGGTGCAGAGGAAGTGCACACACAGCGTGTGAACATAACACCTAGAACAGTTACCTTACATACAAATGCTTTGGTTCCAGCCTGGGCTCTCCCCCTTTAGAGAAATGGCACTGGAACACATGTCCATCTCACAGATGTAACTTCATGCAATTGTTTTTCTCTTTCCCACTGGCTACAGGGGAACTCAACACCATTCTCTGACCACTACTAGGAAGCAAGTACAACTGTATGACCTGACTTCTAACTTCACCTTAGCTCTGCTCTCCTCTCCTCTGACTGACATGTACCCTACAGAGAACTCCTGGCTCACCACATGTCGGTGAGTGGGCATTGCTCGCTCCTCAGGGGCAATCAAGTAACAAGACCCTGAAGAAATACCTACTCACTCTAGTGGTGACGAGGCCAGCAGAAGTGCCCATGGTGTGCCAAGATCTATTCAAAGCCATGTCCTATCTTCTCTTCCTGTAACATCCTCAGACAGGAAAGCCCCACAACTCCTGAAGTGTCGCTGTGCCTCAGAATGCTGCTCTGACCATTGCCACACTAGTTCCAGAAAATCTGGAACATATACTCCCAAATCTATTGATAAATTATCTACATGCACTGCAGTAGTTTATTCACTATAAAACACATACCAAAACCATACATCTTTAAATGAGAGGAAAACAGAAATAAGAATTTTCTTCAAGTACTCTATAGGCTGTCAGTCACTGTCCACATTTAAAGTAAGAGCTCCAAGAGAACCCCCCAGCCTTCCCTGGGTTTGGAGACATTTAAACAGGAGACCATAGTTCAAGAGCCTCTTAAAATTAGTACAATAGTTCTTTCCCCTTCCTATACAACCCAAAAAATAATGATAAAGCAGCATTGAAACATGGGTTACCTTCCAGAATCAGCCGACTAGGGGACAGGAAGCACTTAAAAGTTAAACACAAGAGCAAAGAATTAAAAAACAAACAGGAAAGGAATATGAAGGCTATTTCTGAAGGTGAGAGAAGAGAAGAAAGGCTAAAAAGGGACCTGCAGCCACTGTAGAGTGTCTTCTGTGCCATGACCAAATGAAGGGCTCTGGCCACTTCAGAAGTTATCCTTCAGTGCAGCAAAGGAACTCTGAGGATGTGGGGGAAAGAATCAGCCCGGAGTCAAGGCAGCACTGCAGCTGCCAAGTCCTCGGCCGGACAAAGGGTCTCTGTCCTCTCCACGGGATGCACACTTCACACTAGCAGACGCTCAGGATACCTGGGCGTGCTTTAGATTCCCGGACCATTTCTTCATGGCTTGCACATCTCTCCACTCTCCCACCCAGGCCCACCACCCTGCAAACTAACAAACACCACACACAACAGTCCCTGGCTCACCTGCTCCCCGCTCCTAATACCTATTAGCTCAGCAAGGAGAAGGTTCCCTGGGAAGAATGCACTACCTCTCCTGCCGGAGAAAATGCCCGGATGGGGCCCTGGGAACCTTCAGCTCCAGGGACAGCCTGGCTTCTCCTCCTGCACAGCCCCAGAATGGCAGCTTGGCACTTCCGGCTAGTCCTGCCCCTTTGGGTGTTGTTCTGGGAACCCTATGCACTGGATTGTGACAGCCAGATCTCTGTACCGAATCTTCGGCGCTCACCCGCATTGCGCAAGGTGCGCTTTGCCACAACACGCAGCAAGGCCAGGGATCCAGCTGCTGTTCCCAGGCACATTCATCAGGCCCTTCAATTGTAAAAATACCTGAAGGAACGGCTGTGGGCAGGGCAGTGTGGGAGGGGAAGACTGGACCCACCTCTCTCAACAAGAACCCTGCCACAACTGGACCTGTCATGGCAATGAAAGTCTCCAGAGAAGATCTGAAAACCTGACTGTGACTTTTCCTAACAAGTGACATGGTGCTTTGGTGAAGCTGTGCAAATCTGCACGTGGACAGCAGCCACACTGGAGCCTTGGGCACACTCAAATGATGCCCCAGAGCTCTGGATCCTTGCAAAAGGGCTCGCGGCCCACAGTGGCTGTAGAATTATTATGCACCTAGAGCCAGTATCTTCCATGAGAGGCACCCACACTCCTCTCAGCCACTGGCTGGACTGATACTTTCAGAGGCCCATAGGGAGGCAATTTTGAAAACAGATACTATGTCTCATTTTTTTTTTTTTTTGTCTCAGTACTGAACAAATGTGTTCCTGGAACACAGCAGGTGTCCATACATGTTTGGCGGTACAGACAGAACAGCATAAAGAAGCCAAACATACAGAGTGACTACAGTCCGGGCAGATGCTGTGACTTGAACACCACCGAGGAGTTCTTCCCCACAATTTACTATGTTGCCAAATCATAACTGCTAAGAGCAACTTTCCTTCTTTACCCGAGATTTAAAAAGGCTTCTACAATTAACGATGATTTTTAAATTGCAGGCAGTGTAGCGAAATGAATATTAACCCAGATTTCAAACATCCTAAGTAGTTATTACCAAATCAGTTTCAAAGCATTCTATTATGGGAGGGGGGTGGGGGGGCAAAACAGGTGGCAACAGGGCAACATTAGTATAAAAATCAAAAGGGTGGGATTCACAGGTTTAAAATGAAAGCACAATTAGATTACCCTCCAACACCTCCGCATCTGATTACCTCCCTGGAGACACAAAGTCACGGAAGTGAACAGACAGGGCTACCTCCAGAATCTCTTTCATTTCACAAGCCTGGAAGGAGGCAGAGAGAGTCAGTGGAAGACAAAAGTCAGCCCATGACGACGTTTTATGTTCTAAGCAAGTGTGCAGGAAAGCAAAGGCTAGCGCATCCCATCAAACGGCGGCAGGGTATGGCCCAAGGGCCCCACTGCTTAACAAGAGCCACTCTTGCAAGAGAAATGGTTCCACGATGATGTTCCCCTCAAAGCTACTTGCTCCCTACTTCTAAATGAGCAGGGGAATAAAGATCAGTACTCCAGGAGAGCAGAGGGAGGGAAGCAGTCAGAGAGCTGAAACCAGCATTCACTACCCACATCCACACGGCCTGGGATGCAGACTCCCGTGGTCCAGCATTCACTACCCACATCCACATGGCCTGGGATGCAGACTCCCGTGGTCCAGCATTCACATGGCCTAGGATGCAGACTCCCGTGGTCCAGCATTCACATGGCCTGGGATGCAGACTCCCGTGGTCCAGCATTCACATGGCCTAGGATGCAGACTCCCGTGGTCCAGCATTCACTACCCACATCCACATGGCCTGGGATGCAGACTCCCATGGTCCAGTATGGGAAGGGGGCGGAGGGGGGCAGGTAGGTGACACTCTTGTTCTGGGAGAGACACGGAGAGTAAGGGAACAGAGCCACTGTGAAGAGCCCTCCAGCCTTCCTGGAGCTTTCCCAACACCAACTTTCAGGAGGTGCAGGATGCTGCAAAATACTTAAGCAAGTAAAAAACCCGGACAGGCCAAAGTAGAGAATGAAGAAGGATGAGTGGAAGGGGAGGCTTCAAACAGACCCCATCCTCAGCCGGGGTGTCTCTAACAGCTACCTTGAAATCCTTCTGCGTAAATCTTCTATTAATAGAGAGCAAGAATTTTTAAAATTGAGTGCTTTTTTTAAAATCTTGGGGGCAAGTAGGGCATCTCACTTGCTACACAAGCCTGGCAACCTGAGTTCAATCCCCAGATCTCCCATAAAGACGGAAGGAGGAAAATGACTCCATCAGGCTGTCTTCTGACCCCCATATGAGTGTTGTAGCACATACATCCACAGGTATCGGTATCTCTCTCTCTCTCTCTCTCTCACACACACACACACACACACACACACGCACGCACGCACACACACTTATATAAATGAAATCTCAGTAGAAGAGTTAAGTAAAAGGGTTAGTCTGTGTTTCTCCTCAATGAGTCTATCCTCTGTCTTCCTAAGTGGAAAAGCTCTATTTTCTTGAAATAAATATACCAACTAAAATACTTATCATCATCTGGACATAACAGTTAAACATATTCAATTCAGGATGTGCCTTAAAACACAGTATTTCTAGCAATTTCTAAAGGCTAGGTTATTAGCCTTCCCATCTACTCCAATGAATACATACAGGCCTTTTCCCGAGCTGGGATTAATACAGACTACAACTCCATTTTATTAGGAGGAAGCAACTTTAAGGAGTGTTCCTAGGAACACAGTTTTCTACAGCACAGACAGAACACCTTAGGAGACGGCTTCTTTATAAGTGATCTTCCTTCCAAAGCAAGCGACTACAAGTTGTTGTACTAGGTAGGACTAGGTAGGTGCAGCTGGGGTTCATGTCTGGCAAGTTTTCACAATGCAAATTTGGAAACCAGACGCTAACATCCAGGTAATGCCAATGGTTCCAGCAGAAGCAAGAAGAACTTTACTTAAAAAGAAAAAAAAAATCAAATACACTCAGAAAAATGCGGCTAATCCCATCTACTTAGCCAGTATTTCCACATGGCAGGATCACTAATATTGGGAGATTCTGAGCCTCTTGAAATAGGAGAAAGTGGGGCTCCCTTCCGGATAACATGACAAAGTTGAAAAGGGGCAGGAGAGTCCATTAAGCCTTGGTCTCTTGAGTAAGACTGGAAGGGAGGTGGGGCTAGTAAGTTCTAATGGTCACTGGCCCCTTGCTGTGGAAACCCAATGCAAATGGGGTACCTGTGGTAGCCCCGAGGAAGCTGACCGGGCATGTGGCAGGCAGTATGGGCTTCCTCTCCCTGCCTCTACCGGGCGGAGTGATTTAGGTTAACCGCAATCAGTATGCTGGAAACCAGCCCGATAGTAAGAGGAGGCTGAGGAACGCTCAAGGACAGGCTGGCACTGTTTGAAATGCACCTTAATGCTCAGAATGCCGCCTCGAATCCACTGTGGCCCCAAGCATGCAATATCGAGGCAACCTGCGCCTCACACGGCCCACCCTATCGCATGGCCCTAGCCATCCAACACTGGCTGCCTCGGTTCAAACCCTACTTAAAGTGGGAAGTTAAAGGAAGGCTGGTTCCTCTTTTCCCAAGGACTCACGTGATATGGACCATGGATCCTCATCAATTTATTTGACAAAGCTGCTGCCAGGCCTTTCGAGGTGGGAAACCAGGCTGTTTTACATTCATTTCTGACCACTAAGATCAGGGTATTCTTGAGTCTTTTACTCCCTTAAACATCAGTGAAGCCCAAAAGCTGTGATCACAGGCTACCACTCATAAAGTCAGCAAGTTCTTCAGATGGCAAAAAGCACGCTCCACCCCAGCAATTGGAGACCACAAGTACACCCACCACCAATACCTGTTAGCTCAGAGGCCTTGGCACCTGTACCTTGCACCGATTACAGAGAAAGCTCTTCCCCTATGGCCTCACTACTCCTGCCTCTTCAAACACCTGCAGCTCAAGTCAGCCTGGGGAGGAAACTCTTGCTTCTCTTCCTTCTCCTCCCTAGCACACCTTGGCGACAGACTTTGGTTCTACAGGCCGCAGGTGGGAGGGAACAGAGGCATGTAGTCACCAGCACAGTGTGTCCCTTATCTACCTAAGTCTTGGACTATGAAGCACGGGCCTGGCCCCAGGAGCTAGGGTCTCCCATCTCCCATGAAAGACTGCTCACACTGTCTCCCACTGTCCCCACTTTCATTCAGTCAGGACTTTCAGCTCCTTGCACACTTCAATGTTTAGCTAAGTTAAGAGAACGTGTTCGCCTGAGCCAAGAAGCAAAAGGCAAAATTGATGACATAAAAAGTCCGACTTTCTTTTTTTCAGTCAGAGCAGAGCTTCAGACACTGTGATATGAAAAGTTTTAATGAACCATCTCGAAATAGGAATCCTGAATGGTTCTTTATAAACCAAGTCGATGCTCCCTGCTTGTGTGCGGCTGGGTAGTAGCAGCAATTCTTTTCTTAATTCCTTAATTCCCGGCACTTGGCTAGGAACCCAGAACGGAGTTGGAAAAACAAGACCCCATCCATATGGAGTCATAATTAAATAACAAGTACACTGAAGGAAATCACCGTGGTGCTGTCAGAGAATATCATATGGAGTCTGATTGAGGAAGACGATATAAAAATCAAGTGTTAGTTAAAGGCCTCCTGGTAGCTGAACCTTTCACTGGCAATACAAACAACGAAGCCAGTGCCTTTGCTGTTTTGAAGAAATGCTTGCAGGGATCGGGGATGCAGCTTGGTTCTATTTCACTCGGTTCAAAGATACAAAGCCTAGGTTTGATCCCTAGAACAGTAAAACAAATTCAAAATTTCAGCACTTGTGAGGGGGGGGAGGGAGAGGGAGACAAAGAGGGAGAGGGAGAGGGAGAGGGAGAGGGAGAGAGAGAGAGAGAGAGAATATGAATGATGGATGGGTGGTTCGGTAACTGAAAATACTTATAAATGTTTGACCTCCCCCCATGGCATATTTAAAACCAAGAGGCATGTAATGCCAATTCTAGAACTAACAGTAAAAATAAGAAGCCTGTTTAAAAAAAAAAAAAAGGTAGCATAACCTTGAAGGAAGATTAAATTCTCAGAAGGACTTGACATTTCAGGAGCTAAGAAAGTCACATGG
The DNA here is from genome assembly GCF_014885135.2 of Alexandromys fortis. Classification (NCBI taxonomy): domain Eukaryota; kingdom Metazoa; phylum Chordata; class Mammalia; order Rodentia; family Cricetidae; genus Alexandromys; species Alexandromys fortis. The sequence goes on from NW_026067899.1 coordinate 11,449,875, forward strand.
CTACCACCAAACTCACAACAAAGGTCTACCTACGGCGGAGAACCCAGAACCAGAGCACAAGAAAAGCAGTGATGCAGGAATAGTTTGCTGAAGGGAATTCACAGGAGCAGGAGTAGAGGAGATAGAGTGCCAAATGGCTGGGCCAGGGAGCGGAAAGCCTTGAAGTTACACGAAAAGGATTTGTGGCAAATCTTCCATTCATACGAAATGTCCAAAGGACAGAAAGTTGGTGGCTTAGATGGCGAGGCCTGGAGATCTCCGAGCAACAGGGATTTCAAACTGATACAATGTCTCTCAGGGGGATGGTGACAGTTCAAAGAACAGCTTCTACAGAACTTCCAACACACTAGAAGTTCATTTAAGTGAACATTACAGTATGTAAATTACATTTTGATACTGTAACGAGTACAACAGATCCATGAGAGTCTTAATCCACCCAAACTAGTAAAAGACACATCCCTGCTGAAGCTGAGCCCCACTCCAGACGTGCCGAGCTCTACAGCGAGCCCACATCCTATCTATCCTGCCCCAGTACTCTCCCAGGGGCATCTTCAAAGTCTAAGCCGGATGCACTCATCATTCGGATTTTTAAATTAAACTTGGATGACAATGCAGGTAACCAGAGAACACAGCGCTCAGAGGTCTATTCGAGGACAGATTAATATGGCTGTGGAGCCGGTCGACAATAACACACAACATCCTTCAAAGGCACACGCAGGGGGGAGCTGTAACAGTTCAGGAGAGACCCACTATGAAATCAGCACAATCGCAGAGCAGAATGCCTGAGTCATAGCTCGGATCAAACCTGTCTGCACCTGTCGCCGTCGGAGAGCCAGCAAGATGGATCAGTCCGTGCTGAGCCTGCCTCAGAATCACACAGTGAACTGTTAAGGCTGGGATATGGAAACAGGGGCTCTCAGGGTCACTGGATCCTCATATCACACAGGCCTATAGACGAATGAATTAACCAAAACCCTTGATTTTCTAGACAACGAAGCATGCAAAGTCAATTCAAAATTGCTCAAGCCACTTAGAACTTAGCCTTCTTCAGCTCAGCTCAGCAGGTCCACATACATCCTCATCTGAGACTCAGGGAAGGAAAACCCTGACCCCAAAACAGTGACCAGATCCCAGGATAAGCAACCTTCAGAGAGCACAGGCTCTAAGGTCATCGGAGAGAAAAGCAACGAGACTGGGCTATGAAAACTGCTTCACAGGCAGGGGTGTCATCTCCCTGCTGTGGTGCCTAAGGGGACCCGATGCCCACGGAATGAACTGGTCTGTGAGGTGGGAGGGGTTTCTGTGACTTCACAGGGCAGACCTGATAAGGTGCTTTATTATTTTATTTTATTTTTTTAACCACATGAGCCCAGTGATATCAAATAAATGTCAAGGAGCATAAAAGCTGATCTTCACTCTCTTGACTGCACACAGCTCTGAGCTGTCTGCAAGAGCAGGGCGGGGTCTGCAGACTGACCTTCATGGACCACACAGAACCCCTCTCCTGAGGTGCCCGTGAGCGCTCCAGCTGACGTGCGTCGAGCCATTACATTACCGAGCAGTGAGCGTCTTACCTATAATTCCACTGTCCTTGCTTTCCAGGGTGGAACTGGGGCTGCTAATGGTCTCGCAGGGACTTTTGTTGGCTGCCGTCTTGCTGACACAGCTATTCAAGGTTGAGCAGGGGCTATCAGTGCTGGGAGAGGCGGTGCTGCTTGTCAGTGTGGAGCAAGGGCTGATGCCTTGGCTCAGGGCTGTGCACTGCAAGGCAAACAAGGGGGAGTTAGCGTGGCTCACACAGCACGCTTCGACACACGTTTTCATTCTGGATGCTAAAACAATGAAACACAGGATAAATGGAGACATGCTTTAACTTCTAGAAAGACTACAGCTAAATAGGGATAGACAGAGTTTTCCAAATGCTATAAGAGATGTCTTTGTTCTGGTTGCCTCCTTTGAGGCTTTTTTACTAAGACAGCAGTCTTAGCGATCCTTCATTGGGAACACAGATTCGTAAAACAGAGATGGCCAACGGGCAGACTTCCTTTCGTTTCAAGCCTACAGAAGACAAATGGGTTATTTGACCTCTGTACAGGAAACCTGGGGGCCGTGTTTCTATAATATTTCACAGCAGGGCAGCCTGATTCCATTCCTGAAGATTTATGGGCTCTGTGTTCAGGAAAGGAGACTGGTAACCTCTGCGGTCTCAACACCTCCCCAACCCGTGCCTCCTCACAGAGACCCCAGGAGGAGGCAGGAGCTCCTGCCCTCCCTAGCCGCTACTGGCACACTCAGAGGTGGCAGGAGGCTGGTGGCTGTGCTCTCTCGGATGGAGAGTGCCCCTGGGAGGACGAACCATTTGACTCCCTCTCGTTTTGTCTGTACCTCATTCGCCTATAAATCCTTTCATCAACCCACTAACTCACACCAATCCCAACAGCTAAGAGAGCGCAGAGAAGCACAGACCAAAGCGGTCAGCGGAGAGGAATGTGCTCTCAGGATGGAAGCAGCGTCATTACAAAAGCTCTTCCAGCCACCTTAAATCACGAAGCCCATAGTCTCCGGGTAGAGGCTATCAGGGTAATGTGGACATCTTCTTGAGCTCTGATCCCTTCTGTTTGCCCTTAGCTACTCCCGCCACCATCCCTGCAAAGATCCAGACCTTCGTAATAAATTTCAAAACACAAGAGCCCAGAACTCATCTGACCAAACAATAACAGGCCCCCCATCACCCACACTGGCAGGGTGTGTACTACTGACTCATTCATCCCCTAAGCAGGTAGGAAATGTAGTCTCTTCTTCCAGCATTACCATGGCTTCATTTTTGTCTTCAATAGTTATGTGTGTGGCACTTGGGATCCCTTCTCCCAGTAAAAAGCCCAGTCTTGTCAACAGTTCTTGAGCTGCCGGAGAACAGCTTGGTTCATTATCGGCCTTGGCTTCTGGAACAAAGAAAGAAGACAGTGAAGACGCCCCTCTGGGGAGCCGGGGCCTCACATCTGGATGAGCCCACACTCCAGCTGCTTGTCTGGAGCCTTTGTGCATCCTTACAAAATGTACCAAGTTTGACAGCCACGCCTGTCCCTCTAGCAGCACGTTCTAATTAAGAGGCAGCGGCAGGTGGAGAAAACTGGGACAGAGAAATACCAAGTGCAAAGGGTGAAATATTTGATCTGAAAAAGAGAATTCCCCCACACCATTATCTGACATCAGCTCCAACTCCAGCGTCATCTGAAGAACGGTCCCTCAGACACCTCTCTGGGTAAGGAAGGGCTACTCCCCATCAGATCCTCAAAGGGCACTACATCCCGTGCCACAGGAGGCAGCATTAAAACCCGGGTGGCATGCGACAAAGAGCCAGGCTATTTAGATGCTGGGATAAACTAAAATCCAAGCTCTCATTCAACAAGACAGGGGCAGGAGGATTTGGGTGGGAAACTTGCTCTACACGCCCCATAGCAGTGAGAGTCAAACCCGGTTCTAACTCAGGTTCTCATCACAAGAACCCACACTGAATCCAAGACCAGTGGAAAAAAGTCAGGATCCAATGCATGGCTGCATGTTCTCAGCACACACTGCCAGGAAGCATGGCATCTCCAAGGCTGGCCATGTGCCTTTCTGTACTGAAGAGACTGCTCGTGTGGGAATTTACTTAAACGCCAAGCTGGAGACTAATCTCGAACCCCAAAGCCCAAGAGCACTTAGCTTTTGTCAATTATGGCTGACAAATAAAACATGCACATCAACCATACACCCATATAACCATAACATCTCTCACTGTAAAACATCCACTGTGACTAGATTATATACAAAAGCTAACTGTGCTCACCAGAGCACAAACTTAAGAGCAATGTGACTCTCAAGACAACGACTCCGTTTTGTCTGTTCTTAACTTGTCAAGACATCTAGATCTATACATGTTTGTACCTATTTTCCCCACACCACACGTGGAAATATACAGTAAGTGGAGGAAGAACGAGGGACAAGTAATCAATGAGCGAGGGACGCTACAAGCTAACATTGCTACCACCATGTTTCCTTCTAACTTTGTCTTTCGTAAGCAACTACAAAATGTTAAGTGAGCAAAACTTTGGTGAAAACCATACGGAAAAGGCTCAGTCACAGAGCAGTCTGGCCACACCATGCTGCCAGAAGAAGGTGTGAGAGAAACCAGGCTGGCGACATCTTCATGAAAGAAAAGACACCCGCCACTTGCTTGCTCTCAAAAACCTCATCATTCAGGGCATCATCGCTCTAGAGCCACCGTGATGAGACTGTTCTATGTTTACAGTCCTGATGTTTCAATGATTTGGGTTAAACTCATAACATCCATGGGTCCATGCCAACACAGGGGAAGGGAACCACCCTAGGGCGGGTGAACCACACCCCTGACACAACCCTAGAAATGTCCCTTCCCACAAGAGACTTCAAATCATGGACAGATTGTTAAAGGAGATGGCACTTGGGAAAGAAAGGCGGAAACCATCAAATCAACATGAACCAGGCACACCCAAAAACGGAATCTGGAGGACAGGTCCTATAGACCCTGCCTTCATCTACCAGCCTCTCCCTTCTGCAGTGTGCTTCAGGCCTCAGGCAGCAAGATGACAGGGGTCAAGGGAGGAGATGAAAATGGGGAGGTAAATAAGGGGTGAGGGGGCAGATCTCAGCAGCTTTTCTACTCCACACCCCTCTTTCTTTTTTAAACAATCACCACACTGCTGTGCCACTGTGACTATGTCCCAGCCCCAGAAAGTCTAACTTCTGGTTCAACCAGAAACACTCTAGGCAAAGGGCCAGAAACTCCACCCAGTTGGCAGCCGGTATAGAGGCTCAGAGCAGCCATACATGCAGGCTCGACTGCTACATTTACCCTGTTGACAAACACTGCCTACGGCTCACTCATTGGAAAGTTCTCCATCCTGGGTAGGACCTGTATACTGAAGAGGGGACATTACTGTTCCACAGCACAGTCACTGTCACCTCTACACTGAGCCTGCAGATAGCTACTTCACGTTCTTGTGCAAAAGTGGGGGGGGGGGGGACAGGAAACAGTCAAGACAGACATGGCAATGAATGCCTGCAATCCCAGTACTTAAACTGAGGAAGAACTGGTGTGGGTTTGAGACTGGCCTGGGCTACGTGGTAAGTGCAGCACAGTCAAAATACACAGCAAGATATTTGTCTCAAAAGATGAAAAGCGAAACTCCAACCTCCTAACAAAACTAGTCATTCAAGTCTCCGTGTCCAAATGAGTTGGGAAACTATGGCGATTCCAAGCTGAATGGCCGAGCTGAAGACAGACACCACAACTCACAATAACCTGTTCCCTGCACTGCTCAACCGGGACGTGGCTAGTACCAAAGTTCAAAACCCTACCGAGGCTGAAGAGACACACATTCTTAATTGCATTTTGCATTCATCAAGTCACCAAAACTGCGTTTCCTCCAGAGGCTCTCAACTGTTGTTTTTTTGGGGGAGGGAGGGAACTATTTTTTTTTTTTTCCTCTGAATGTCAACCTTAGTGACCACTGAACTCCTTCACATCCACTATGTTTGCTTTCCCCGGTTCACAACATCTTATTTAACTGATCTTTCCCTCTGGCAGAAGGACTCCTGTGTGAAGAACAGCAGTGTCCTTCTGGGAGAGGAGAGGTGTCCGCCAGCCCACAGAGCGCTGCTGCACTAGGAACAGAAGTTCACGATGCTAAGATTAGGATTCTCCTGGAAGCTGCTTTGTGTCCCCAAAGTGATCCAAACTGGATTCTACTGGGCCTCTCAGAATAGTCTGCTCTCATTCTGATACTTAATATTAATTCCTTCATCAATAATGGGGATACCTTAACCAATATCTGTGGAATAAGGACCAGGGAGGGGGGGACCCTCATTTCAGCTCACATCTCACAGATTTAAATATCAGAATTTATGATGTATGGATCTGGAACTGAGAGAACAACTGGCCTCATGTAAACCCACTAAACCAATGGGCAGTGATGTTCTCATCAGTAACAATCCCCCCATGGAATCCTCAGTACGGAAACACTGTGGAACGTTAGCCCGTGCACAAAGTTAAAAGGAAGTTCACAGATCTCATCCCGTCTGCTTCTTTTAGCTGTCTGCACGCAGGACACTTCGTCTGAGGCCCGAACATCAAAGAGCTGTCCACCCGCTGCCGTGGCCGCCATCGCTTCAATCACCGTGCCCTTCCCAGCCTTCTTCCCACCTTCACTGCCATTTCAGAAGCCAGATGAAGCCCTCTGCGCTCAGCTAAAGAGAGCTCTTCTGGTAATGAACCTCTCTCAGAACTTCGATTTCCTGATCACTGAAGTGGCCATACGCACATCCTACAGGTCGTGAGCCTCAAAACCAGCACACGTGAGGAAAGCCTCCTAAACCACAAGCTGGTTGGCACCCCCTGGCCTGCACACCAAGGCTGCACTCCTCCACTACATTCTGCTCTCCGGTTTTACCCGTTCACATCATCTCCAAGCGTGCGTGCATTTCTCTTCCTCCAAAAATGAACTGGTTATCATTTTCCGGCCTGGGTAGCTTCTTCTAGACTCACTATGAAAAGCTCTCTCCTTTGCTGTTTACACCAAGGGTTCTCACTCAGGCCCAGTGCACGGCTCCACTTCCCATTCCAACTCCTCTGCTCCTTAAAGCCAGGCGCTGTTAGATGCCTGTTGTAGGGTCTGCCGGCTTCATACCTAATGCTATCTTCTCCCTCTTCTTTTGGGTAATCTGGCTATGGTCTGTCAATCTCCTCTGTCTTTTAAAAGAACCAGCCCTCTGTCGCCTCAGTGAGTCTTGGACTTGCCTTTCGGGCTGCTGTTGCATTGATTTTGGCCCTGATTCCTATTATTCCTTCCTGTCTGCTGGTCTGGGGTTCTTGCTTTATACCTGTTTTCTAAACTTTTGAGGTCCGTTATTAAGTTACATATTTAAGTCCTTTCTGATTTGGGGATCTTTTAAGGTCCTCAGTGATCATTCCATAGAGGAGTGTGCCCCGCCCACTCCCGCAGTCTTCCTTGTATTCAGCAGTACACGGGTACTCGGACAACTCCTGAATACTCACTAGCTAAACGACCTTAAACAGCTGAAGGACACTAAGTTCCCAAGATGTTTGTTAAGCAACTGTGTTAAGAGAGATGGACTCTGGACCAGACATTACACCCCTTTTCATAATCTTAGCCACTTCCTACCATGGCCTGCATCTGAACTTCTAGTCCTCTCTGATGACTACTGTAAGTGTTTTTTACTTGCTTCTTTGTTTGTTTTGGCTTGGTTTGGTTTTGAGACAGGGTTTCTCTGTGCAGCCCTGGCTGTCTTGGAACTCAATCTGTAGACCAGGTTGGCCTCACACTCAAGAGATCTGCCTCCTGAGTGCTGGGACTAAAAGCATGTGCCATAATGGCCAGTTACAATTTCAATGTCCTTCTATTTCATTCTCCTGAGCCATCACAATCCCCTCCTTATTTCCCAAAACCACTATGTTGTAAACAGGGCGTCCATCTGCCAAGCTGGTGTTTCTAGGCCGTAACATTTAAAATACACCTGCATACGAGCTAGCTTTAAGCTATTCAACTCATTAGCCTCTACGTTTTACCCATTTACTCCCACGTTCAATCTGATTGATGAGGCATGTGTGGGTTCAGTTGCTGAGGACTGAACCCAAAATGGTGAACTCACTGTGCCGCTGAGCTACAGCCCCAGCCCTGGCCCCCGTCCTGGGACGCAGTCTTGTAGACCCATAGAACTATAACCTAAGAAACAGAGGACCCTTTTCAGTTAACCATGATTATTCTCTCACACCTCACCAATGCCTGACAAACAGCAATTTCTTAAAGGTAAATTCCAGCGCCAACTTTAATGTGTACCAATTAACTTTCTGTACTCTGGTCCTGTAAAATCCAATGATCTGTTTTATGGGTTTTGTTCTGTTTTGTGCTGGAGAATTAACCCAAGGCACTACGCATATTAAATGGGCTGGCACTCTACCAGCGAGCTACCCCAAAGTCTGCTCATGCTTTAAAGGGATCATTTACCCGAGTAAGATTTTTGTAATATCACGAATTGGGGCAACTGGGAAAATGCTGGTTTTGCAAATCTTAAAAACGTTGGCACATTTTATTACACAATATCAAGCTGTCATAATCATTAGTAGTACATGAGATCTTAAAGGAAAAATCCCGAGAAGCTACCAAGCTCAATGTGACAGGTTCAAGTTTCCCCAAAATGTAACTTTTTACTTTGCTTTAAAAGGCCAGGTGCTAGCATCGATGACAAGTCCTATGAGGTGCCTTTCTGTCGTTCTGTTTGTTTAACTGAAGCGACAGCCTCGTTTCATGCTCGCTTCAGCCCTTCGCAGGAAAAAAAACGTGATAAATGCTCAACTGTGAACAATCACAGTTTGCCAATAATCATCTCAAATAACTGTTACGTTTCATTTGAAAAGCTGCTGGGTCTAGCTTGCAATTCAAATCAGAGCAAAAGGCTTTACCGGAAGACCTCTATCAGACAGCAGCACGCAGGAGAGAGGCATCAGGCAGGCTTCCTACCTTCCCACTCAGAATACTAAAGAGATAGGCATTCAAGGGTCAGGATTTAATAACACTAATTACTGTCAGTGTCTTATCAGGGGAATGCTTGAGTGAATTTTCGGTCCTGGTGCAAGCGTGCAGCAGTGCAGGGTATCAGGATGTGGAGAGGCACTGCCCTGCTCTGAAGAGCTTCCAGTGTCGCTCACTGTTCTAGTTTTCTTTCTGTTGCTGGGATGCAACACTCCGACCAAAAGCAACTTAGGGGTGCAAAGAGTTTATGTAGTCTTTCAGGTTCCAGCCCATCACGGGGGCGGGGAGAGCCAGGACAGAAACATGAAGCAGAAACTATGGGGCAACACTGCTCATTCGCTTGTGCAGGCTCAGGCTTATCTAACTTTCTTACACAGCGCCCAGCCTACCTGCTCAGGGATGGATGCCACCCACAGTGGGCTAGCCTCTCCTACATCAGTGAACCGTTAAGACAGTTCTCCACAGCGAGACCCACAGGCCAATCTGATCGGGGCAGCTCCTCAATTGAGACTTACTTGTTTGGTGACTCTAAGCTGTGTCAAGTTGGCAATAAAAGATAGCTGGAAGGAAAGACAGACAGACAGACGGACAGACAGACAGACAGACAGACACACACACACACACACACACACACACAAGAAGACACGAAAGTAAGAGGCAGCCTTCTTAGGAAGAAGGATTTTATGAAAGAAGATGGGCTAAAAAAAAAAAAGGATAGCAAAATGAAAATGACTAAAAATTTATTATATACATGTATAAAACTGTCAAGGAGTAAGTATCTACTTTAAAAAATAAAAAAAAAAAAGATTTGACCTAATACATACAGACAGAGGCACCTTAGGTCCATAACCCACATTTTGAGACTCTGTATGAAGTCTACAATTATGTTCATGTTCAGGGAAAGCCTTTTACTGAGAAAAAAAAAAAAAAAANCCCCCCCCCGCGCCCCTTCATTTGCTCAAATTCCTGAAAGTAAAAGATAACTATCCTCATCAATTCTTTCTTCATTACCTTTAACTTCCTTCCTTCATTCACCTCTGCTACTCTCCCCAAATGGCCCCATTAACTGCATTTATGTTGAATTTTTTGATGATACACCTCTTCTTTTATTGACCTTGCAAACTCTGTCCTGTACGGCAGAAAGTAGCAACTGCCAGGAGAGACACAGAAAGAAAACCCGTGCCTTCTCCTGCCCCTCCCCCTGCTGCATCTTCTACCTGGTTCAGCATCTTAACAAACTCCTGAAGCTGCTCAGCAGTCTCATCTCAGAACAGAGCCATTCTTCCCCTTGGTCTAACTTGCTTCATTTTGCTTCTATGACAAAGAATACCTGGTTTAACCCGAGCTCTTTCTTGAGTTTCAGTTCTCAGCTGGATACTTCTGCTTATTAGCTTTTCTGTCACCTCCAAGAGACAGCCTCCCTAAAACATGTCGCATCAAAGGGCTGGGTCTCTTCTCCCACAGTGGTCACCTCACAGGTTAAGGATCATCATCTCTTTCTCAGGCCCCTGAGCTCTCAAAAATCCTCTCACCCATCCCTCTTTCCCAACCCTGCTCTAGAGTCTGTATTTACTCACCTCACTATGGAAACCATTTTCTCATCATTCTCCCTAGCGCTAGCCTCTACCTGCTCCCCGCCATCTGCTCCGCTGCCAGGTGCTTTGGCTGGAATGTTAAGTCTCCCTTCCAATTTCTATGTGAAAACCCAACCCCCAGTGTGATAGTGTTAGATGATGGGGCCTTTGGAAGGTGATCAGGGAACAGGGACTGCAGAGCCCTCATGATGAGACTCATGTCATTTAGGAAAGAAGGAACCTGTGACCTCTTTCGACAGGAAGAGGTCATAGCAAAAACATGGCTACCTAAGAGCGAGGAAGCAACCCTCCTCACATAAGACATCTGCAAGCCCCCTGATTATTTTTTACCTTCCCGAGCTCAAAAAAACTGTACGGAAAAACAATCTATCTCTGCTGTTTATAAACTACCTGGTTTGTATTATTCTTGACACTGCAGCCTAGCTGGACTACCAGTTGAATCATAATGCACCGTGCATCAATTAAGCCTTTCCCGTGCTCAGCATCTCTGCCTTCATCACGGTTTGTATTCATCCCCATCCCCACTCTGAATTAATCAGTCGCATCACACACAGGTCTTTAATCCCCTACTAGACACTAAAGCTCAGTGAAGAGAGGACCCCCCCATACATACTTGATAACTCATCTCAAACAGCACCTAGCACGGGGCTTTCACAGCTTATGAAACATTTATTTACTGAAGAAGCAAAAGGAAGAGCTCCTCTACGGCCATTCTCCCTTCCTTTGGACACGTATTAGGCGTGTCCGCTTCGACACGCCAACAAAATCTCAACCAGCCAATAGAAGGTGCATGGCCATCTGAGAAGACAGAAAATTAAAGACAAAGCAGGCTTGGGGTTAACGCTCAGAACAGGCAGGAGGATACAAACAGGAAACAGTGACATTTAATTTCTAAAACTGGGTAGGGAATAGACACATGCCATTATTCTTTAGATCTCCTTTCTTCACTACATCATTTTGAACGTATGCAAAAGTAATTAAAGAAATAAAGGAGCCAATAAAATATTTCCATTCATGTTCATCGAAGAAGATACCCTCGGCCCCAGAGGGTAGTTTTTTGCTTAATGAAGCTGCTGCTCCATGCATGCTATTTTACTCTTGTTTTGTCTTAGTTTTCAAAACAAACGGCCTGCTGCAATAAAGGTCTTTCTCTTTAGCTCATGCTGGCCTACAACTCACTATGTAGAACAGATTTGGCCTTAAACATGTGCCTCTCCTCCTCCTCCCTCAGAGTGCTGAAATCACAGCCATGTCCTAACCACACCATCCAGTATGTGCGTTACTTTTCCTTGCAAACCAACCTGCTAGGGGGAGAAAAAGTTTCATCATATGCTGAGATTGATCTTCGCTGAGCAATGACTCAGTAGATCAAGAAGTTTCTTACCCCTCCCTATCCAAGCATGCTTTGCTAATGATACAGTACGGCAAACCTAAACATGGTTGTTCCCAATTCAAACAAATAAAGTTATTTATTGCAATTTAACCACTCTCTGAAGGTAGAGGCACTGTTTAAGAGGAAATACACCAAGTTAATGCCAGGATGCTGATTTCTACGAAGGGCCTGTTCTATGTGGTGCCCAGGTTGAGAGGATCGCTTGGCAGAGGGAAAAGGGGAGAATTTGCTTTGTTTTCTTGATCCATTAAGTCTGTTTTTGCCAGTGTATAAAATTCATGTTTCGAACATATTTCAAAATACTAATAAGTATAGTATGTCTTCTTAACAGATGTTTACAGGTTTGTGTAAACTTGAAAAATGAACTCTTTGCTTATTAAAAAAGAAAACTGTTCAACTGGTTGAACCTACTACCCAGATGGCTAAGTTAATAAACAAATTGTATGTGCCCACTGGTTCTATTTTATTTTGATTTAAATTCCAAACAAGTGAGCAAAGAACCAAGAATTAATGGGATTATGTGGTCACCAAAACAAAACAAGGCAGCCTAGGAGAGGCTAGCTCAAACCTTTGGAATAAATGGACACTGTACAAGTCTACGAGAAATTTCAAAGGCATCTCAGGAGGCGCTGTGCTCAGACTCTTAGGCTATGGAATACTGCCATGTGACTACTGACTGCAGCTGGAGGGTCACAGGGACATAAATACAACTGCCCAAAGGAAGCATGGGAGCAAGAACGTCAGACTTTCCAATGGAACTTGAGTCACGGAGCTGATACTAAACTCTGGAAATCAGAGCTTGCCCATCATGAGAAGCTTGGCTTATTACTCAGCTTAGTTGGCTCTACTTAGCATAAGCTTTAGGTTCAATGATCTAGACATAACACTTACACTTTGATATGGCTGTCTTAATTAACTCCATTGAAACTTAAAAGATTCCATAAAGATTACAAAACACACCACCCTTTGCTAACTGTCTAATTCAATTTTGTCATACAACTGCCTCATCGCCAGGCAACAGAGTAACTGGAGCTTATGCCACACCATGGTTACACTGACGTATGACCGGGTACCCAGAAATATGAACCATACTCCCATCTCACACCTACAAAAGCGAACACATCTTATTTCTTAGAATTAGCCCATTGTAATTAATGTCTCAGGTCCTTCATTTGCAATCTATGCAGGCTGTGATGTTGGTCCTAATGTGGTCCAATGCAGATGAATCAGAGAGCTAGTATCTTAGGAATAAGCACACGTGCAACTTCTGGCCATTCTAGTAAGACCAATGGCTACTCTTGAGTTTAGCTTAGCCCATGATCAAGTATGCCCTTGCCAGGAAATCTGCCTCAAGCCAAAGGAGAAAACTTGGCAATGAGAATTACATGTCACCTCTTTTCTTAGTCCAACAATAATCCTAAATCTGTGCCCCTGTCTCACAGGAGAAGAACCCAGCACAGAACACCATGAATCCCCACGTTATCCAGCCAGGACTATGAGGATTTTGGTATCTGGAGATCAGGGTGGCAGAATTAATCTGAATGGAGCAGAGAGCTGGTAAATTTGATTACCAGCATTCACCTTCAAAAGAGTATTCTTCTTTCCTCTTTGACACATAGAAGAAAAATGAAGGGGATAAAAAAAGGGGCTCCCGCCATATGTCACACTCCATTTAGTCCAAAGCAGGACCCCAAAATGGCAGTGCTGGTGACAAGTCCTAAACAGAAGGATTTTATTGAGTAAACAGAGGCCTAAAGGAGGGTTTCTGCTTACCAGATCCTCCTTTATTAGCCCAAAGGGGCAAAGGCATCTAATTCCCAGTCAACTGAACATCCAGTAGCAACTCAAAGACCCCACCCTGCTACTGTGATATAAAATCTGCTTATCATTTTGCTCTTCTCTCTGCTCCCAACCCAGATATAGCCTGGGCAGTCTGCTCCCCAATAAACCTTTCTACCCAGGAAGAGGTCAGTTCGGTGGTTTCACAGAGCCCTCATTTACAGTCTCTTGTATCAGTTGACGGCTCTCTAACCTACCTGGCAACTACCACAGATTCACACCTATACACACACAGCCTTGCCCTCCTTCTCACAATCACCAATGTGAGCCCCTTCTACTACACAAATGGTACTCCATAGTGGAAATCTGGATGAGGCTCCTCCTCTCCATGGTGAGCATCTTCCACAGTGCTAGAAGCTATGAGAAGCTTGGGTTCACAGAGGACAAAGCAGGCTTGTACCACTCAGTCTTACTCTCTGTCCTCTGCAGGGAAGCGGACTATATGTTCAGAATGTTTTGTGGGCAAATGGAATCCCAGGAAAGAACACATAAATTCTTGAGTTGATTAAAAATAAGCAAACTATTAATGCATTTATTAAAAGCTACAGGCACATAGCATATGCTATACTTACATTTTGAATTATAAGTGGTTGTAGGAACGTGATACAAATGACTTTATGGCAAAAAAAACTGGCTTCAATCAGTTTGGATTTTTTTTTTTTTTTTTTTGGTCTCTAATCTAATCACCCTCTAAAGAAAATCACAGATGTTTAACTTTTTAAGCCTCCCAAAGTCACCACGGGCTCTTAAACTATCTAGTGGAAGTCTCAGATTCTCAGCCAAAACCTGCTCTTGAATATTCTGAAGGGGTAATGTGTTTATAAAAAAACCAAAGTCAACTGGCTGGCTTTTCACGCCTCCCAAAGACAGGAAGGTCAGAATTCAGACAACACAAGACCCAACCCTTAAGCAACGCAAATACACCCAACTCAACTATTCCTGTCCCTTGTCAACAATCTCAAGAATTCACAGTAGCCAAACTAATCTCTGTCAACTGCCCAAAGGGAAAAAAACCTCCCAGAAACATTTAGTTCAGTGAAGCCTTCTTGCAAGGGAACTCAGGTTTCCCTCAGAAATGGAGAATGTGACTATGCAGTCTTTAGGGAAAGATCATGGAAAACATTGTCTTACCGTTGTCACCGGGCTCTGAGGGCTTGGACCCTTCTCTGAACGGGACCATAACTGTATCTCCAGGCACCCTGGGGCTCTCCACATACTTGGGCTTCCTGACGGGACCTGCAGTGGGAAACACCGAGTACAGCTAATTTTTTCCAAGTGCAAACAGAGCTTCAGAACATACAGTTTGTGTCTTTACCAGGACACAACCACGCCTAAAGGAAGGCTGACCCTTCCCTCCTTGGAACGCAAGCGCGCACACACACACACACACACACACACACACACACACACACACACACAGTCAGTTCAGAGCAGACACAAGAACGTCCAGGCTGATCTGCCAGGGTGAGCTCCATTTGGAGACCGCAAACGCTGATGGAAAGAAACCAAAGCTGTTCCCCTCGGCTGCAGTTCCACGGTTGTTTGTTCTGTGTGTCACACAGGTGACTCTGACATGCTCAGACCTAGACAGCGGTAGGAAACCATTTTCCTCTCACTGGGATACGGATGGCCTGGTTCCTTGGCATCTCTAAGTCAAGAGTTGGCGAATTACAAACAGCTGGCCCCTGGTATCAACACACGGAGCAGCCACCGAACGTAGGCCTCTTATCAGGCTGACGATGCATGGTAACTGCATGGAGCACAAGCATGGCTGCTTTCCTGGCAGCTGCAGCAGCTGCCCTCAGGCGGGCGTGGCCAACAGTCTGCCCGGATTTGGGGACACAAGATACAGACAGAGAGTTCTATTTCCCTCCCCCAACCACAACTTATCAGGAAAATCTGGAATTTTCAGTTTATTTTTGAGTCAGGGTTTCGCTATGTCAATCGGGCTGACCTAGAACTGACATCCATCCTTCTGCCTCTTCCTCGGGCCGCGATCACAGGCGGGTACCACCATACCCCTGGGATTCTTTATAATTTTACCATTTTGTTCGTTTTGCTTTGTTTTTCCTCCTGAGAAAGCTCTTGGAAGTCTTAAAGAGACTGAATGGAACCTTCATTCCCCGCTGCTGGGGACAAAGGTGCAGTCACCACTGGAAAACCGTCCAGCAGCTGCTCGAAGAGGTCAGCAGAGCTGTCACGTGGTCCAGCAGCCCTCCACACCCGCCCTAATGCGTCCACACAGAAACCAGTGCACGGTGTTATTCCCAAAGGGCCATCAGCCGAGGAAGCGGAAAACCCAGGAAATGGGAGAAGAGAAGGGACGGAGCAGCCACTCCTGCTGCGACAAGAATGGACTTTAAAGATACCACGCCACATGACAGAAGCCAGTCGTAACGTGTAACTTCCAGTATAGGGGAAACCAAAGATTTGAATGGTTGCCAGGGTTGAAGATAGGCGGCTTGTAGGGGATTCCTTGGAGAATAACAAATTTCTAATATTAGACTTGCACAATCCTTCATAACTCCTTGGGAGCACACTAAAAACTAAAGCATTGTACATGTTTGGATAGGTGAATTGCTTGGTCTGTGAACTAGATCTGAAGTGACTTGAGAAGCAAAAATAATGCCTCTTTGTACCTTCAAAGTATCACCTTCCATCTTGGTCCCGACTCACCTGTTTGACCTTCGGCAGTCAGCACACGGTCACAGAGAAAGGTAGGAGGGGAGAGGGTGGACAGTGTTCCAGGTATGCTACAACACCTGGCCTCTCACCCGCCTGGGCCACTACCCTGACCAGGCGTATGCCCCCACAGTAAGCAGGTTGATCTAGGCAGACCGTGAACATCCTCCTGCCTCTACATCTAATATGTCCGAAAGAACGTGTTCAAAGCATGGCTTACGGTGAGAGATGCTGCCATCTAAAGGTTGGACTGTAAAAGCATCTACGTGCCTTGAAAAAAAAAATAATCCGATTCCCAGCGGGTGGTAATGACTGCATCTTAAACAGGCCGTGCTATTAAAGAAGCCTCTTTTCAGAAAAGGATGCTGTTTCAAACTTTAGAAAACATGATTACAAATGACTAATGAAGTATTTAAATACATGGCTGTTTTAATAATTTATTTAACTGTCAGAATCTTTTAATGTCAAAAAACATTACAGGAATGGGGAAATACGTTCACAGTCTAAGTGGGGGCCGTGGCCTAAACAACAACACCCACATTTTATCTAATGCATCTATACATCCACATTTAAGATACGTAAAATACGTAAGAGGGAAAACAGAAAGGCTAAAGCATTCACCAGGAAGAACAGGAAAAGCAAGGTGGTCAGAACAGGAGAAAGAAACAGAACATGAAAGCTGAGAGCTACACATGCTTTCCATTGTCCCAGATCCCTACCGCAAAGCGGAGCCCTGGCATCTTGTCTCTTAACAGTTTATGGACAGAGGCAGCAAAGCCTTTATTGTAACTGACGATGTGGAGCTGTTACAGCCTCAGCCTTACTCACTGCTCCGGATACATCTGCCCTTCTCGCCAGAACTCGGAGTGTAACAGCAGCAAATCCAGGGATCTAGTTCCAAAGTACTTACCCAACATCCCCTCAAAACCACCCTCTCAACACTCCGGTGCTTTCGTAAGATGTGGATTATTTCACAGGGATAGGAAGAGGGATTGTGAATGGTAGGAACAAGGAGTCTTGTGTCACTCAGAGCCCCCAGAAGACAACCACGCCCACCTGTCTAAACCATCTGCAATGAATGGGGGGCCTGGAGCAGCAGCCCTGACATCTTAACTACTCCAGAAGTAGTTAACTACTTCTGCCGGGTAGCAGGTTCAAGGCCAATCCAGGTGACAGAGAAACTTCCTGGACAGCCTGGTTAACGGAGTGAGACTATCTGAACACACAGTAACGAGAGCTCCAGGGACACAGTTGACTAGGAGAGCAACGTCTACCACACACACAGCCCTAGGTTCAATCCCGCCTTAGAAGTCTCTCTTACAAGTTCAAAATTGCCAACCTGGAGGGGTTGGGATGTTAAGAGCAGACTCTGAACAAATCTGCACAAATCTAGGTTCAATCACTGTACCCCTCCTTCCTGTTCTCCCCTTTATTCCAATCTCAGTATGTCCCAGAGTTAAGAGACAAACAAGCAAAGCTCTTACAATGGGGGCAAAAATCCATGAGGGCACAAATCAGAGCCACATGGTTCTCAGGCATAAACAGCAATCCAGTGAAGTAAATAAAACCTGTACCTCCCGCCCTAGAAACCAGGGGACAAAAGCACGTTGTTCACCACTTTTAGGTCAGGAAACTGAAGCTCAAGTAAACCCCATGGTTAGCTCCAAACAGAACAGGAATTCACACAGCCGTGTGCACAGTACTGCAGCCCATGGATTGAGCCACCACTAGGAATTCTAGATTAGGCCTTCAGCTCTCAACAGGGCCAGAGCACTGGAATGAATCCGTGCAGGTAGCAAAGCTTTTATTCATCCCGCGTGTCTCTGATCTCCCCTAACTTTTACTGGCAGCAGAAATATTAAAGTGGATATAAACAACTGTTCTCCAGCATGACCCTTTTATTTAAATTGCTTTTCACGAACAGCTGAACCGCGGATGCTGTAAAACAAGATACATTTATAGGCAGAGAGGTTTTATTCCTGCCCCGATGGATCGTTAGAGAATTCGCGCACGCTTTCCACCAAGCAAAGCAGAAGACTCATTCGCCCCCTCTCCCTCGGCAGCTCCATTAAAGTCGCAATAAAGGGACTAAGCAGGGAGAGCTGGGGAAAGGAGACAGCCACAGGTGAAAAGCAAACTTCTGAAACAGGGACGAGGACTCCCAGGGAGCAGAGGACCAAGCAGAACAGTTAAGGGTCATGGAGCTTCAGAGTCAGTCCAGTCAGAGAGCAGGGGCCAGGTGAGGGCAACCCTGCAGGGTGGAAAAAAAGGCCTCTTCCCAAGCCAGGAATATTCCCTCCTTAATCCTGGCAGCTGAGTTTATTTCTCCAGGAAGGATGGATTCAAAGCCCCTGACAACGGGAGTGTTAAAATGAAAAAGCAGGGTTAACGGTGTTATGTGTCCACTGAGGGGCTCAAGAGACAGACAGCCCCTACCCTCTACATGACTGTGGGAAGATTGACAGCCACACTTGTACACACAGCAGGGTAGGATGCAGAGGGGACCTCTCTGGGGAAGCTCAGACCTACCAAGAACCACAGCTGGCAAACCCCTGGTCACGACATTGTGGCACAGCCAGGCCTCCCATACAACGTTCAACAGTGCTTCAGTACGTTATAGTCATGCACAGAGTCGGGGATCCCCAGACGGACCCTATCAACGAAAGGCTACCCACTTGACTGTAACAGTGTTATTTATAAAAGAACTAAGGAACGCGGGAGGAACACCCCCGAGAGAAAAACAGCATTGCATCCAACAAGGGTGCACAGTGATGAGGAACATTCAGTCTGGGGTGCGTCAGCCAAGCAGGCTGCAGCTGCAACGGAGGACAACCAGGACAACCGAGGCCACACCAGTGACATCACCCTACTGTGGTCTTCCTCCTGAATGACCACCTACTAAACCACAGTGACAATGACCTCAGCACCATCCATGCTAAAAGTCACTCCGTATACAGCAGTCACATAACTTATGGATTCAGGTCAAGACTGAAAAGTCCAATCCCTCAAGCCCCCTCACTCATGGGAAATTACTGCCTAACTTCTGCTTAAAACAAAACACTGCGCATCCCCCAGGCACTGACTACTTGAAAGGAAAACAACTTCCCTCCTTACACAAAGAAGAGCAGAAGATTGGAAAGTAGCTGTCCAAAGAGAATGACACTTCTGGGTTTCAAAGCAAGAGCTCCGGAAAATAAGACTCAGTTCTGAGTGTGAGCCAATGTTTCCTTGGCCAGATGCCTCGTCCTGGACACTCCTGAGTGTTGGTCCCTGGTGGCCAAGCAGCTGTCCCACTTTTAGTGGGGTGGTCTTGCTACATTGTGGTCAGAGGTATCAGACCATGCTTCAGTAGCAAAAGGGAGGCCTATAAAGACTACCAGTGACCCACCCTTCTTGTAGGTTAGTGGAGGTCCTACAGCTATATACTAGCCAGGTCCAGACTAAGAATCTCAATCAATCAATCAATCAATCAATCAATCAATCAATCTCTCTCTCTCACACACACACACACACACACACTCACACACACACACACACACAATCTCTGTCTCTCTCTCACACACACACACACGACAGGGTCACAGTTAGCTCAGGCTAGCCCACACTACACAATTTACCCAGGCTGACCTCAAGCATACAAACCTCCAGCCTATGCCTATCAAGTGCTGGGATTAGTTATCTGTATGACATCTGGAGAGTGGGCTTTCCTTGATCCTATATTAAACTCATTCTGTATGACGTTCACTGTTTGTTTATTTATCTAGTTGTTTTTTATTTATTTATTTTGAATTTATTTATTTTGGATTTTCAGGACAGGCCTTCTCTGTGTAGGGCTGTCCTGGAACTCACTTTGTAGACCAGGCTGGTGTCAAACTCAGACATGGGTCTGCCTCTGCCTCCCAAGTGCAAGGATTCAAGGTGTGGGCCACCACTCCCAGGCCTGGCTTCTGTCTTTCTCTTTCCCTATTCCAATCCAGTTTCCCCAGCTCTATATGTACCATGTAATAAGGGAAAGGGCTCTCAGTCATAAAGGACCCTTAAAATCCGAGGGCACAAACAAACATAAACATGTCAGACAGAGGCTATGGTCATAGGTCACAAAGCTTCAGATACCAAGCAGCAGGAGCGCAATGGCTGCTGTCATCTTCTGTAGTCACAGGGAAGGATCTCGAAGATTCTGGTGCAGCCACAGCAGTTGCTCTATTCTGCCACTGGAAGGCACGGCCTTCTCCCCAGTCTAGTACTATGCCTTGGCTTAAGTCTCCAAATCCAGTTTTCCCAGCGGCCAGCTTTCCTGCTCTTTCTGACATGTTCATCACACAGCTATTCTGCTGCTTAGAAATGGCCATATAAGGAATGTTTTTAAAGAGGATGATAGAAATAACCCAAGCTGGGCTATATCTCCAGGCAGTGAAAAGGGGAGGGTGGAGGTTACTTCTCATCTCAGAGTGTTTCAACTAAAAATAAAACTCTCTCTCTCTCTCCCTCTATGTGTGTGTGTGTGCACATGTGAACATGTGTGTATACGTACATATGTCTGTGTCTCCCCGCGTGTATGTATGCATGCCTTTGCGTGTGTGTTTACAATATCTGGCTCGAAGCACACCTGCCCACTGCATTTAAGCCAGAGCAGTGGTACTGTCCACAGACACAGCCGAAGGACCAGAGACAGCGTCTTGGGAGGACGCATTCTGAGGAAAGGCAAAGCCAAATAATCCACCTAGTGGGCAAGTTCTGACAACAAAATTCTTTGTTTTAATAATTAAAGATACCTAACTTTCAAAAAATATCTGTTGGGGGCTAAGGGTGTTATAGAGACATCTCAGAAGTTAAGAACATGTGTTGCTCCTACAGAGGACCCAAGTTCAGTTCCCACCACCATACCGGGCAGGACACAACTGCCTACAACTATAGCTCCTGAGGGATTTAATGTTGCTGGCTTCTGAGAAGAATACACAGACACACACACACATGCACATGTACACACACACACACACACACACACACACACACACACAGGGTAGGGGATCTTTAAAACATGTCTTTTGAGTGCAGACAGATTTGATGGGCAATTTTTCCACCTGATTCATGTAACAAGCCACAGTCAAAACACAAGCACATAAAAATACTGTATGAAGTTACTTTCAAAAGCCAGGCAGTGGTGGCAAGTGCCTTTAATCCCAGAACTCAGGAGGCAGAGGGGTCTCTGAGTTCTAGACCAGTCTGGACTACAGAGTGAGTTACAGGACAGCCAGGGATACAGAGAGAAACCCCGTCTTGGGAAATAGGGATGGGGTGGGGAGGAATTACTTTCAAGTCATGTATGTATGGTTTATATAAATTTTCATATAATTTATATAAATATAAAATTTATGCTTAGGCTTAGATCCCATCCCTATGAAATACTATAAATACTCCAAACACTAAAATCTTCCAACTTCAAGGCTTTTCAGATTAGGTGTAGTAAACTGGTGTGAACCATTTATAAATAAACCTGACAGCTACCAACATTAGTTTCGTAAAGGGCCTAACCAACGAGCTGCTTCCTTCCTGGAAGGGTCATTTCCCAGTTTCAGGAGGAGACAGGGAAACAGCCAGTGGGGGGGGGGGTGGCTCTTTTATTCCCACAGCAGGAGATGATGGCTCCATTGTTTGAAGTAGCTGAACACAAAAGGCTAGAAGCAGGACCCTTGGAACCTTCTTTCCACGTGGGTTCTGGGAACTAAATTCCCAAGCGTGGTCCCCTACACTTGCCAGAGAGCACATTCTTGGCTGTGCCCCACAAGAGCAGTTCTGAGGTATCCATCCACGGAAACTTTCAAACCCACTGGTTTAGTCTAATAGGAATGCCTATCTGAGACCTTGCCCGCTTCCTGAGGAAGCTGACCATCAAACTGAAGGACAAGACAGACAGCTCCTGTGGCACAGGGCTGTCACTACAGGAAGCAGAGGCATCAGAAGCGGGAGAGGCACCTGATGAGCTGCACCCAAAGGTGAAGTGGGTGGTAGCACTCTGGAGAATTCGGGGGGTATAGGGGTGCAGAAGGTCTTGTCTTTCCACAGATATCAACTCCAATGCGAAGAGGGTTGTTTTCAAGTGAACTGTACTTAATTGCTAAAAAGCAGCACCTTCCCATAAGAGATTAAATTTGCAAATATTTCCTTAAGCTTTTATTTAATACAATGGCCACAGCACATCTAATCTCCCTCCCTCCTGTCAGACAGGAGACAAGAACCGGTGTCCAACTCCACCCAAAGGACCCGCTCCTCCCCTCCCCCCAAGAAGGTGCTCTGTTCCTCCTCCCTCACATCCAGGAAAGGGTCAGAGCAATCCTGCCACTCTCTGGGTCCTCACTGATAAGGCGGCTGTTATTTTTGATGGGCATGGACGCACACATACCACACTGCCCCTCCCCATCTACGGGAACCTTCAGATCCTACACCACAGAGAAACAGCCACATCCAAGACACACACATCTTATTCTTCAGCCTGGTCCTCAGGATCCTCAGCATCTCATTCGGTCAGACCCATCCCAACTCCACCTAACCTCTGGGTACTGACATCCAGGGAAGGAAAGTGCCTGAGAGATGTACACACTCTAACCACGTTCAGAGAGAAACGTCCATGAAGAACGGTTAAGTGGAAAGATTTTCAACTGCAATTAGATTAGAAAGAAGATTAATTATAGGTCTTAGTTATAATTTGGAAGCTGGGGGTGTATCTCAGTTGGCAAAGGGCCTGGGCAGCACACATAAAGACTTGGGTTCGATGCCCAGCACCACACAAAACAAGATTCCTGTAATCCTAGCACCTGGAAGGTAGAGGCAGGAGGCTAGAGTTCAAGGTCACCCTTGTCTGGGCTATGTAAAATCCTGTCTCAAACTTGTGAAGATGATGGTTAATAGTTAACAAACAAAGCCTTCTAAGCCTAACTGGATTACAGCGAGACCACCTGTACACCACTAACTCTTTCAACCACACAAAACAAGCAGCTGCTGAGGCTGCAGAGCATCAAGCTCCCATCCCAATGGGGAGACGACAAAATGTTTCAGGCCACTGGAAAATAGTTGAGACTTTCACACAAACGGATACATATGGAATGAGCTGGCCAAGTCCACTGCTAAGTCCTGACCCAGGAGACGGAAACAGGTTTATACAAAAGCCGGTGTGCACACAGTTAGAACAACTTGATTTATAATCACCACAAACTGCAAACTAGCCAAGTGTCTTCCAACTGGCAAACAGACAGTGACGTAACCATGTAGCTGCCTACTTCCGAAACATGTAGTAGAGGTTTACTGGTGTCTACTATAACATGGATGGATCTCAAGTGTACCCAGCCAAGAAGCTGGACTCAGAAGGACTGTATACTAAATGATTCCACACATCACATTCTGAAAAGGCAAAGTTCTAGGTCTGGAGAAAGACCACAGGTTGCTAGGGCTTCAGGGTGCAGCTGACTAGAATGGAGCAGTAGAAATATATATTGGGATGGACATACTGGGATGAAGGCACTGGTCTGCATCTTGATTGTGGTGGCATTGATGCAATTTCTATGCACTTGCTGAAGCTGAGGATCTGTGCTGAGAGATGCCCCATTTTTCTCTTCTGTTTCCTTGGGCAAGAGACATGGACATGCGTGCATCAGTGAAGCCGTCAGGCAATGCAGTGCTAGCAGCGTACGACAGACATAACGGTTCCCGGGGACACGTGCGTCATCCACTCCCTGGAACGTGCAGACACTCGATTTCTAGAGGTCTGCAGAGATTCGTGACTGGGATAAGGACCGTGAGGGGCACATCTGAGATCATCCAGACAGGTTCGAAATCCATGTGCCCTTGTAGAAGGGAGGAGGGCAATAAGACAGTAACACAGAGAAAAAGTTATGAGGTGAAACAGAAGTAGAGGGGGGAAGACAAGTGGACAAGGCGGAAACATCTAGAACCACCAGAAAGCAAGCGTCTCCCCGACAAGGACTCAGTCTACAGACTTCTGCCGGTGACTCAGAGATAAGCATCCACAACTGAAACCACCAAATGGTGATAACACGCCACTATAGCCCCAGGAAACACACACTCACTCTTCAGAACCAATGTGGGAGCTCTGCTCTGCCCACAACCCCTCCCCGCACGCCTCCCCCATGAGAGACAACTTCAAGTGACCAAGGTACCTCTGGGCCGTCTGCACTGTTAACATGAAAGGACGGTAGATAAATGTTTTGCTTCAACTATTAATGTGTTTGCACCAAATTTAGTCCTAAGAACCCACATTGTTTTGGCACTACGCTCACCTTTCTCGGGTTGAGCTTATTGACTGTCTTACAACCTAAGCCAAGTTCAGAATTAAATGAAGAGCAAAAAGAAACTCAAGGAATCAGCGTGATTGTGGTGTACTCAGGGATACGCTCGTCCCCTCTGTCAGAGCGAGAGAATATGTTTAGTAGCGAATTACTAGTCTTCGAAAAGGAATGCAATAAATGGAATAGCTGGGCAGCCTGCGGATCAAGCCTGAATTGTGTGATTCTCAGTCATAGACAGAATTCATGCTAAACAGGTTTTTAAATTAATAAAATAAGACTTAACGGTAAATTTAAAGGCTAGAATATACTGAAAAGCAATTTAAGATTATTTTGTAAGTCATATGTAATAAGATGTTGCTCTCAGAAATTAAAGGGTCTTCTTAAAAAACGGACTCTCAGCCTGGTAAGATCAAGCCTTCCTTTCAAAATATCAGTGTAAGGAAAGGGACTCTTTAAGTCACTGCTTGTCCTCCGTTTCTACCCAGGTGGCAAGGCATCATGCATCACTGCCCATGTCCTTGAAAGCTCCTCCAGGCCCCTTCCTGTGGTGTTGCTGTTGTTTAAACAAAGGAAGCACCCCGGTCTAAACCACCCTGCCACCCTGCGGTAAGGGAGGTCCAGGCGGATATTCTGAGAGCAGACGGTGGCTGTGTCAGACAAGCACACTTGATGATGAGGTCCCAGGGAGGCACTCACTCTCTTGCCTGAAGACAGCAGGCAGTGATGTGCTGGGCTGAGCCGTAAGTCACTCTAGAGTCCAAACAGCCTGCCTCATGCCATCCCCTGCAGTGACCCAGACCTCTGCCACGCCCTTGGCAGTGGGGCTGACCCTGTCAATGTTCTGGGTTCAAGAGAGAACAGAAAAAAAGATTTCCATGCTGAACACACCACAGCCCAGGTAGGTGCCTGTGGGATTATTAGCGGAAATGCTACAATAGATCTGACCTTCCTACGAAAGCTGACTGAGATCAGAACCAGGCTGAGAACACCTGACCTAACATCTATGCTTTTGAAAAACATGCAGAGGCCAGAGGAGGTCACTGGGTCCCTCAGAGTTGGAGCAGGGGTTAACAAGCATTTGCCAGACATGAGAGCTGGGATCCAAACTCAGGTGCTCGTGACTGAGCAGAAAGCACTGATAATCACTGAGCCATCTCGCCAGTCCAAGATGCTTTTTCTTCTAAGAACAACTATAATTGGCTACTTTAAAGTCTAAACTTGGTAATATGTAAAACCAAAGAAGAAGATTTGAATCCTTTGAAGAACAAATATTATTTTTCTTTTAAAAAAAAACTTGCTGCAGAACTTAGCAGAAATCGTCCCTGGAACATTCAGTATTGACCACAAGGTGGCGCTGCTTCAATGCCAGTCTCAGACAAAGGCTCTGCGATAACGTGCTTGCCAGAGAAGTTTCTTCACCATCGAGGCAAAAAGTGATTGCCAACCTAAGGAGTATAAAGTCCAAGATGCTTTTTCTTTAAGGTTTTAGGTGACACATGTATGCTTAAGGAATTAAATCTCAGAGGCAACGACTTCCGACCCATCTTACACCTAGCCTAACAGAACAACCGGATTCTGAACGATGCATGCCCATAGACAGTCTCACAGGGCACCAGCCATGCACCAAAGCAGGCGCAAAGGTCAGAGTATCCCAGTTACACAACTGACATCTGAAAGCCCCTGCACACGGGGATAAATGAATAGGGAAGACACAACTCTTAAGATCCAGAATAATCACCAAAGATTTACATAAACAACTCCACTGTCGGGAGCTTAGCGCCCACCCTTACCTGCGGGCTGTGTACAGTGACCACGCAGAGCACAAAGTGTGTTCCTTGTGTGGTTGATGGGAATGGGGAGGGAAGGAGACAGAGTAACTTCCATGGAGAAAGTGGACAGCCAAAACCTTGGCCAGATGATAAAGAGCAAATGAACAGAGGTAAATTACACCGCTGGTATGTACCTTCACCTCTGGAAGACGGAAAGAGCCATCCAGGATCTCTGCGTTCTGCCTGAAACTCCTAAATCCTGGCCAGTGGTGACAAAAACATCAGACACATCCCAACAGACAGGCAACCTACAAAATACCATACCCAAACCACCAGGGTCATCAAAACAGAGTCTGAGAAACTGTGACAGGCTCAAGCCTTTAATCCCAGCACTCAGGAGCCATAGGCAGGCAGCTCTCTAAGTTTAAGGTCAGCTGGTCTACAGGGTGAGTTCCAGGACAGCCAGGGCTGCACAGAGAGATACTGTCTTGAAAACCAAACGAAAAGGGGGGGGGGGGGGGGGGGGGGGGGGCGGGGGGGGGGGGGGGGGGGGAGGGACAGAGGAAAGGAACAAGGGAGGGAAGAAGAGAAAGAGAGAGAGGGGGGAGAAGACCCATCTGTAATGAGATCTGGCGCCCTCTTCTGGCGTGCGGGCATACATGGAGGCAGAATGTTGTATACATAATAAATAAATAAATAAATAAATAAATAAATAAATAAATAAATCTTTAAAAAAAGAAATCTATGGAGACATGACATCTGAATGTGATATGGCAATGTGAATCAGAGAAAGAGCATTAGTTGGGGAAAACCCACAAGTACAGACTTTAGCAAGTATCAATGTTGGCTCAATAATTATACAGACTGTAGCACACAATGCTGTGTTAACAATCGTGGAAAACTGGCCACTAGGATATATGGAACTTCTCTATGCTGCTCTTTGCAACTTCTCCATAAATCTAAAAATACTCCAAAACGTTCATGAAAATAAAATCAAAGTTCATCTATGGCTCAAATAGTACCTGACAGATACCATCCAGGCAGAAGCACCTTTCAGGTGGAGGTACCTGTGTCCTTGGAGTCCCACACACTTACTGTAGAGGACACAGGGGAAGTAGCAAAGCTCAGCTTCTTGCTGGTCACAGGAAGGGCAATGGCGGCAGTGTGGGGTACCACGTCATCTGTGCCAACTAGAACTCTTGATAATGACCAGGGCTAAGGCCACTGCCCTGAGTCACAGGTCAGTGAGGAAGAAATGAGCCAGGCTTTGAAATCAGAGGAGAATTCAGGTCCCGGCCATTTATCAGCTGGGTGTGTAACCACCAGGAGCTGTCGCCTGCAGTCCTGGAACTCCACCAACTGCACAATGGGCTGACACTTCTGTCTAGGATTACAAATGTGTCGCGTGTCTAGCACTGAATAAATTCTAACTCTCCATTTCTGAGGGGCAAAGGTTAGGGAAGGCAAGAGAAGGAGACCACCAAGTGCGTTCGTAAGCGCCTGCCAGATTACAGTCATGACCATCTATCTACATATTGTCTATGGTTGTCTTTGCCATGATGGCCAGATCCAATGGTTGCAACAGAGACCACGGTAGCCTAATGTAGTTCCCGGCTGACCACAGCAGAAGCTGGCCAATTCTGGTCAATAGTCCTATTTCCAAAAGCTAACAGACACTTTTCATTCTTTGTTACACTTGACCTTCAACATCCCGAATTACCTCCCTGCTCAAGACCAGAGATCTGAACCTGGGTTCCGAGCTCTGACACCCTCGCGCTCTGCACAAACAGGACTCCATAAAGATCCAAAGTCCGTGGCCTGCTAAGTCAAATCAGTGCACATGGTGGGGAATTCCACCAGCACTATACATGGGTTCCAACGGGACTCGCATTCCTTAGAACCTTAGGACCAACCATCACCTTGGAGTTCTTATTTTTAAAAAACTTAAGAGTACTGCCCACCTTGGAAATATCACAAAAACTGTATTGGGGGGGGGGGGTAATGTAAAGGTAAAAGGCACAACAACAAAATTTTTTTTCAAATCCAAATTCATCTAAAAAACGAAACTGGAGCCCTAGCAACTTTCCCAAACGGTTCTGCCAAGACACAGATCCCTGAGCTCTGAACCACTGGGCAGAGGCAGGGGCTGTGCCTCAATGGTGGCTCACTGATATCCCAGCTGCAATGTCAACATCGTGTGTGATAATAAAATGGCCCTGCCCAGAGCCACTGTCCCTATTCTACCCCCTCAAATTCTCAGGTGCAAATATGTCACCATAGGCGGAGTTTCTTTTTCCTAATGTTCTCTCAGATCAACCTCCACCTCGCTGTATTCTCCTGGCCCTGCAGAGAGCGAAGCTGCTGCGCTTCATACTAATCTCTGCCAGAGTCCCAACCAGCGGCAAGGAGAAAACCGGCCCTGCTCTAAACCACAAGTTCCTTTCATCCTTCAGTATAAAAACAGTCAAAGGATGTTACTGGCAAAACCAAATTAACAACAACAACAACAAACAGCCATTCTCATAGGTCACATCCACTCTGGCCGGGACTCACATTTCCACATGCCGCCTGACCAGCACGGGGGCTGTTCCATGGCCAGCTAGATGCCCCTTAGGAGCTCTGGTTTGCCATGGACCTCATTTATTAAGAATCCCTTCCAACAGCACGCACACAGGGAACCATCCCTGCCTCCCACCAAGAACCCTTCCTCCTTCCCATGAGGTCACAACACTACAGACACTGTGTCTTCACCACCACCAGGCTCCCTCACTAAACTGGGTGTTCCCAAGAGCTTAGGGCCAAGTGTTTATTTCCCTCTGTGTGTCCCTCATCCCGAGCCCAGCGCCCACACAGCTAACATTCAGAAAACCCACATGAAACAAATGTTTATGAAAGCTCACGGAGAGCGAAAGACAGACTCAAATAACTCGGAGTGCCTCTGAGGCCATTCGGAAAAACAAACATCACTGCCACAGAGCCACCTCCACCTCACAGCGTCCTCTTGTGAGGAAAAGGACGCTGGAGCAGCTGCTAAGGACTTCGGGAAAGCTGGAGCTGAAAGTGACCTTTGGGGCACTCCATATAAAGAAAGCCACAGTAAGTAAGAATCTGGGTGAAAGAAAAAAAAAAGGGATGCCAGCCACAAAGATAATGAAAAGACGCAAAAGCACGTGTAACGGTGGGATCCTCTTAAGCAGTCTGTCAAGTTCCCTCCTCGTTTCAGAGCAAATTCACGGGGCTCTGATGTTCACCTTCTGTCTATCACAGAAAATCCAAGGTGGCTCACAGCCTTCAGGAGACAAGTAAGAATTGTCTCCCCTTCCTCAAAAAGTAAACAGCTTGGTAAACCACCACAAAGTGAGAGAAGAAGAAATGGGGCTAGAGAGATGGCTCAGCAATTAAGAGCGCTTGCTGCTGTCCAAAGACAGGAGTTCGGGTCCCGGTTTCCAGGTTAGGCATTGAGCTGAAGTCTGTAACTCCAGCTCCAGGGCATCCAATGGCCTCTGCTGCTCTCTCCAGGCGCCCACACATATGTGTATCTCTGTGTGCACATATACACATTTAAAAAAAAAAATCTTACAAAAAAAGAGGGCACTGTAAAATCCCAAACCAATAAATATCAGTCCTCAGGAACTGGACTGGTTTTCTTGATGTGGCCCACCTGTATATCATTTCTCCTGGACAGAATCTTCTTGGGCTCAAGTAGCCTTCTGAGGCGCCCTAAGGTCGGTGCTCATGAAATGCTTCGCACGCGCTCCTCCAAGCTTGCTCGCTCGTGTTGCCACTGCTTCGCCTCCGCCACTTTCCATAAAAGCGGCCACAGGAATAAGAAGCAACAACTGTAAGGCACCGGGCTGGGAACAAGACATGCTACCGGAAATGAAAACCAATTCAGTAACCGGCAGCATCCTTTCTACAGAAGCTACGGACGCGTCAACTCGCTCCCAAAGCCATGGCCAGAATGTTGAGGACAAATCCACACTGAACAGGCCCATTGACATTTACAAACCAAAATCTAAATAGCAGTTGCGTTTTAGAAGTCCCTGCATTTCAATAGTATTGCTTTCTCCATTCTCCTGGTCAGAGATACAAAGTTTAAAAAAAAAAAATCAAAAAGGATGATCAACAAAGGCCAGAAAGGGCAAATTTTGGGGGTCTCAGAAGTTACAGCCACTTTGATATGACATCAGCAGCTCTTCTCTAGCGTGTCTAGGGGACGGCTCTTCATCAACAGCCTCTATAACTCTCCCATATATATGGTGGATGATTAATTATTATTTCTATATAAGAGACCAAGTATCGGGAGAGGCCAGTCTAGTAGGCTGCAAAGACATAGCACTACGAGCAACAAGGACTTGGGCCCGAACCCCAGGTCTGTCCTCCTGGATAGGACAAAGCCTGGGGATACTTTTTTATTAAGGCAGCAAGAGAAAAGCAGGGACAGTATATAAAAATTCATGTTCGCTTAATACAGACTGTACCTACTCACATTTCACAGATAACTTAAAATACCCATTTATCCCAAGTATCTCTTTAGGCGTGCACACAAGTGTTAATGTATACATGAACGTATACATATTCATTCATGTCTCAGAATGTATACATTTGGCTCTAACAAAAACTGTATCACTGGAAAAATATAAACTGTACAGAATGTTTTTAATATAAGAAATCCCTTACTGAGTTTTTACTAAAGAGTTTAGGGTCCACAGTCATTTTCTGATCGACACCAACGGGAGCTTCCCAGCACACAAGTGTTCTATCGAGAGGCCCCAGAAACTCTGTGCTGCCCAAAATAGCATTGTCCCTAGTACTTGCTGTATTGTCAAACAACACCCTCCAGTATCATGGTGGAGTCATAACTAGGGCACGATGACCTCATCTGCAGCCTACTGCACCTTCTCCATAAAGAAAAAGGGGACACATGGCCAACGATGGCAGTCTAACTGGCTGATCCCACAGTCGGGCTCTGCCACCACTGCCCTGTACACACGACAGCATTCTAATGTGCAAGCTACATGTTTCTGGTATGACACACGAGCTCTCCACGCCATCTGGTAGACATTCAAATAAACACTAATCTGTTTCAATGACAGAAAAAACAATGGCTGTATCATCCAGAGACTGTATGTTTGTGAGTGGCTTCTATGAGCATTGAAGTGATGCTCAAACGGAGATGAAGGTTTCCACTCAAGTGCTGACCTGATTGATGGCTTGCCTGGATTAAGGAACACCATGACTTTCTCCTATGCTCAGCTCCAAACGCCAGGCTACTGTCTGCCTGACTGCACTCCATTGCTTAGCGAGCAGATAGGGACCTCTGCGGAGTATGCAGCCACCACGATCTTCTTGAACACTGGCCTCTCTTTTCCATTGAGAGCATACGGGGAGTGTCATCAATGACCAAGGCAGGACATCACCGGGTACTTTCCTCTTTACCCACATTTCCCTTTTCTGCCGAGACCCATTGCTTCTGTAGGCCTTTCCGCTCCGATCCCCAGTTCCAAAAGCTGGCTTAGCTTCCCTCCCTGGACAATTACCCATACACAGCATTTTATTCGTGTCCCATGAGTCATGTGCAAAGCCAAGAGGAGATGAGTGACCCCAGCGGCTGGAGGTAGACCTGGAACTGGAGCCCGCTGGGCTGTTGCTTTCATGCCCTAGTCACAGGGAGCAAAGCCTTGCTGGAGGCAGAGCTGCACATCAAGATGACACAGGCAAGATGACACAAGAAAACACGCATCTGAGGGTGGAATCCCACTGGCGGGCATCTGGCTGAGGATGAAGGCTCAGGAGGACCAATTCTGTGGGAACACAGTGGTGGCCACTGAGTCAAATGAAGGAAGATGGGGATGGGCTCCACGGCACATGGTTCCCAAGGAAATCACGACCATCATACCCTGCACACATCAGCCTGCATCTAAGTTAAATGTGGCTGCCCTGTGGTATAGTTAGTTCAGGCTGCTATAATAAAAGTATCCCATACCGAGTAACTTAAACTATTTCTTTTATATAGTTTGCAAAGCAGAAAGTCCAAGATCAAAGAACTAACTAGAAACTGTCTTCTCACGTGGCTGTGGCAAAACCAGCTCTAGTCTCTTTTCCTAGTCATATAAGGACATATACTACTGCCATGGGGGTCTCTGCTCTCGCAAGCCCACCTATTTTTAATCAGCCCCACCCCCACCCCAGGCAATTTCCTAATGGCAGGCCATCAGGGTTGTTTAGTATTTCAACATGGACATGTAGGGAAACACATCCAAGATCACACCAGTGAAAGGCACCAGATTCCCACCTTGCTAATGAGGAAACACCTGACGGCTGCTCTGGCACACCCTGCTAGTCTGCTGGAAGACCCAAGTCTGGCCTGCCTGTGACGAGAGCAATTGGTGATAAACTGCACCCATGAGGTCCTCCCCACCTCAGCTGGGGAGACTACTCAACCCAAGCCGGAGCTTTCAGTGGGGAGTTATCCGCCCAGGGTTTTCCAGAGGTGACATGTTTACCAGCACTTGGCACCAGTGATCAGCAAGGAAGGCTTTTGGATGAAGGAAGCAATGAGAAACTCAACCTTCCACGAGGAAGCATGTCCTACGTTCTGTATCCCGGCATCTTCATATAAAGAAAGGACACAGGAGTGACGGGGCCTACTACTCTAAAGCAACAGCTACTCTCAGCAAGATTCCTGGGCTCAGCGCTTACTGCCCTAAACAATGGCGGTTATGGGACTGGGTATTTAGCTCGAAGGTAGAGCACCTGCCTAGCATGTTCAATGTTCTGGCTTCCATGTTCAGCACAAGGAAAAGGAAAGAAGAACCCCTGGGTGGTACTAGAGGATGTAGTTTAGTGGCAGTGTTTGCCAGGTATGTATGAAGCACTGTGTTCAAGTGCGGTGGGGACAAACACGTGCTGTGTCCATATTAAGCCACAATGACCTGTCATTAGGAAATAGGCTTTGGGAGGATCATTAAACATAGGTGGGCCTGGCCCAGCAGCGGTGGCACAAGCCTTTGATCCCAGCACTCAGAAGGCAGAGGCAGGTGGATCTCTATGAGATCAAGGCCAGCCTGGTCTACAAAGTGAGTTCCAGGACAGTCAGGGCTACACAGAGAAATCATGTCTCAAACAAAACAAAACAAAACAACAACAACAAAAAAATAGGTGGGCTTGTAAGGCTAAGCAATACCCCATGACAGTTTATGTGTCCTTATATAACAAGGGCAAGAGACTGGAGCTGGCTTTGCCAGAGCCATATGAGCAGACAATGAGAAGACATGCTCTTCTCCACAGTCCATTTCCTTAAAAAACAAACAAAAAAAAAAAACCCATTCTGAGTCACCTTCCTTTCCCAATTCCTGGCTCTGCACATCTCTGGCTACTCTGCCTTCAACACAGCCAGCCATTCCTACCCCCTACCAACATCCACGTTTCACAACCATTTTGAGGATTCAAGCCGAAGCCCAGCCCTCTCTGCCTAGCCCTACCTCACACTAACATTCATTAATGTCAGAGAGAGATGGGACCATTTCCGCCGGCCTCTGTGAATTCTGGGTTTCGCTGTGAATCAGCAATAACCAGAAAGATCCCCACTGTCCCCATCCCCGCCTATTTTCTTTGAGGCAAAGCATTCATTAGTGAGCAAGACTCTGGGCTAGTTCCAGACGCCATCTGACACAACCACGGGGTGCAGCTGACCCCGCTATACGTGTGACCGGCTAAAACCTCCAGCTGTCGTTAACTGCCGGCGAGCGGCAGGAAACAGGCAGCAAGCCTTGAGAAACCTAAGAAAACGAGAGTGCAACAGGGGCACGGGAAGTCAAGGGGGCTGCCAACAGACCCGCACTCGCGCACACGCACACACGCACACTGCTTTTGCTCACAGTGTACACGCAGCTGAAGGGGAAGCTGGACTTTAATTATAAAAAAGCATGTGGTCTCTGTAGACATGGCAAATAGCTATGTTCAAAGCTTTATGGCTGCAAGGTACCACTACTTTTAAACTGTTTATGTGTCCATTAGTATTTTCAACCAATCGCACATTGCTGGTAAATGCAGAATACCAAAATTCTCATGTCTGGGTCCCATCCCCACCCACCAGCATTAAGAATGTGACTAGATCCTGTTTTCAGGGCTCCTGCAGCACAAACAAGAACCAAAGACAAAAAACTTCTGTCCTGGAGGAATCCATGCAACCACTGTCAAGGCAGAGAGACGCAAGGCTTGGCCAAAGGAAATACCGTGTGTGGGGTTTGTTGCCTTCAGAGGCTACTCCTCCCTAGGGCAAAGGGAAGCTTCATGGAGTGGGATCAAAGCTGTACCTGAAGTCAGCTCCAAGACAGCCTGACCTAAGGCAAAACATAAAACAATGAGCAAAGCGGGGAGCGTAGCAAGGGCTGGTTTGATGAAGCAATGTCGGTCAACCAAAGACCAACCAAGGAGGAAAGAAGAGTCTTTTCAATAAACAGGTTAGGGGCAAGTGGTGTCCACATGGAAATGATGAATTTAGTCTACACTTCACACCATACATAGGTTACCCCAATGGCCCACAGATCCAAGTACTAGGAAGTGAAAATGACTCTTAGGAGAAAGAGCACGATGCTAGATTAGGTAATGGTCATAAAGCCATGACATCAAAAGGACAGAGACAAACAAAAAGATGGACAATAGAAAGCCTTTGCTGTTTCAAGTAAAACTATCATGATAGTGAAAAAGAAATCACAGAATGGAAGAATGCTTGCAAATGGAGTAAATAATCTGAATAATTTACATTCAGATTATTAAAAGTGCAATAAAGGGTCGGAAAGAAGGTTCAGTGGTTAAGAGCACTGACTGCTCTTCCAGAGGGCCCAGGTCAATTCCTAGCACCCACATAGACAGCTCACAACTGTCTGTAACTCCAGTTCCAGGCAACTGGACATCCATAGAAAAACACCAATGCATATAAAAGAAAAATAAATAAAATAAAAATTAAAATGCCATAAAATACAGGATACTAGTTTATCTGCACTAGGACAATGAGTCAGGAAGACAAACAGAGGGAGAGAGGCTGGCTGGGAAACTGAGTCTACTTCTGCTCCACCGGTGGGAGCACCAAGTGGTGCAGTCATTGCAGAAAATAAGTTAGCAATACAGCGAGGCATTTAACGTAGAACGACAGGTAAGACCCATGGGCACCAATACTACATATATAGGCAAGAACAAGCAAAAACATAAGTGCGCATCCAAGTTAAAATAAGAAAACGCAGCAGTACTCAAAGTGGAAACAACCAACTGCCCATAATGGATAGGCAAAGTGTGGTAGCTAGATACTGCAAAATTGTATTTGGTAACAAAACTGAATGAGGTCAATTCCGAGTACAAAGCATGTTCCAAAAACAGCAACAAAAATCACTCGCCAAACATCACAGTGTCTTATGACGCTAATTGTACAGAGTGCCCCCACAATGGTAATCTATAGAGATAGAAAATGGAGTCGTAGTTGCTTAGGGTTTGGGGGGGGGGGAGGATGAGGAGGAATGTAGAATGATTAGTAAGGAATGTAAGTTTGTTTGGGTTTGCTTTCTTAGGTGAGATTTTAAAAAGTTCTAAAACTGGACTTTAGCAATGCTTGCATTCATGTGAAAATGCCCTAAAACCCGCACTGGAAACTCTAAATAGCTGAATTACGTGGTATGCCATCAGATTTCAATAAATCTGTTTTTCAAAAACACAACCGGGTAAATTACAATGGAAAAACGTATCAATTTAACTTTAAAAAATTAGAAACTTCTGTGAGCCATAAAACACTATAACCTAATTAAGCGGAAAATGGACCAGACAGGGTTTTTTGGTAACATTCAAGACGGATAGCTTAAAACAAACAGTAAAACTGTGACTAAAAAACACTGATGGGACAGACGTGAAGGATCAGCCACATCCTCAACACTAACCAAGTATGTCCCAACCCAGCCATTCTACTCTACAGCCTAGCCAATGAAAGAATCACGCTCCTTTAGCTGTTAGGACAGGAATGCTCTTTCGCTGTTCTTCATCTAAACCCTTGCATGTCCAACTCTAGGGAAAACAGGTGAACGTGTGACTGTTGTTTGTGCACCAAAGGAGAGAGGAAACTGGGAGTGGTGGTGCGTGGGTGCATAGGAGGAGCTGAGGCAAGCCCGGGGGTCAGAGGTCATCCTGGGCTCCATAGGAGACCCTGGAAAAAGCCAACAAGAGACAAAAGTAATTGCCCATTAGGAGGGATGGAAGGACTAGACATCTAGTATATCCTCCCTACACACACACACACACACACACACACACACACACACACACTTTTTAAGGTCTCAGTATTTCCTGAACTGGCCTTAAGTAATCCTCCTGTCTCAAACTCCTAAGTAGCTGAAACCACAGATGTGTGTTACAATGTCTGGCAATTCGCATACTCCTGTGCACGCATAATTCTTTGTCAACTATTATCTCTAACATTAAAAATTAATAATAAATATATACATGCTTACTCTCATTAAAGAGGACTGACGCGCAGTAATCATATATTCTTCATCAACGGTTGACAACTTGTGATATATATCAC
>NW_026067899.1:11486772-11497888 GCF_014885135.2 Alexandromys fortis
CTGGAATGCTAAAGAAACAAAACTCAAGCTATTCCTCACACACCTTAAATCCTAAGCAAACTGTAGCACTGGTATTTCTTTGGATGCTCCTGAAGCAATTTCTGGGTGTAGCCAAATGACACACAGGTGAACTAGGACCCATGAACAGAGAACTAAGTGGACTCGAGGCCCTCGAATTCAAAGTGGAGCAAACAGTGGCTCTGTGTATAGGCACACATTTGGAGGAGATGACAGAGAGTGTGTCACAGTCACACCTAGTCTCACTCAGTAAGGGACAGCTGTCTGCCTGCTCCTGGAGAAGGTCACCACACAGTTTCCAGAGGAAACAAAGAGTGTGCCCATCACCATGATCCTTTCTGAAGGCTGCTCTTAGGCACTCGAAGGAAAGCCAAGGAAGAAGTAACTATCTCTGCATGGGGAAGAGGGACTGTGAGTTTCCTGCCTCACAGATGCGACGCACCGCCTTCAGCCTGTGCTCTCCTCCATGCAGGAAACCAGAACATAGACTCTCTCCTATACAGCTCAGGAGTCTGCAATATACACGCAGAATGGTACTAGTAACAGATCAGTAACTTCTACAAATTTCAGGCATGTTCCACAATGACTGTGGGATCTTTGCTTCCTTTTCTTCAAAGAATTCTGAGCCAGAAGCTGTTCCTAAGGGCCCTCCCAACTCTATCAGTTTTAGAAGCCTCCATGATCTCTGTAAGCCTCTCTAAGCATCAAAGACAGCAAGTGCTTATAGATGCAACTGGACGCCAGCTGAATGTTTTTCTAAACAAACTTGATCTGATTCAGCTGTGATAATGCCCCCACCACTGTACCCTGGAAAGAACGGAAATGGAAATGTCTAAGAAGCCCAGACCGATGGGAAGTTCAAAAGAGGATGGTCACAGAGAAACCCTTCCACCTCTTTCAAGGCCTCAGCAGGCACAGCCAGCACTGACAGGATGCCAACAAGCACCAACCATTTAGATGTTTTCCAGAAGACAGTAACTTCAAAACAGCTCCCAGTGAACTCTGAAGGGAGTAGCCAATCAATATAGCTTTGTGGAAAGCAACTGGCCAGAGTGCGGCAAGATTCCTCACCAGTGCAGGCCATCTCGTTGGGTAATTCCACTCTGGGAAGCTACTACTCTGAGGAGATATCAGATGTGCCTAAAATTTACCAGGACAAAAAAGGGTATCAGGAGCTCAGGAGATGGGTTACACAGCATTATGAATGACTTACTGTTAAACAATATGCTTATAGGCAGGGCCTTATGTAGCCCAGGCCGGACTTGAACATCTGACTCTGCTACCCCTACCTCACAGGCACCATGGCTGTTCTTGGCAAGGTGGGAAATGATACATCCTATGGTACATATGACATCACAGACAAAAATTCACACCAGGAATTAGCAGCAAAAAGAGAAAACATGGGGCTGGAGAGATGGCTCAGTGGTTAAGAGCATTGTCTGCTCTTCCAAAGGTCCTGAGTTCAATTCCCAGCAATCACATGGTGGCTCACAACCATCTGAAATGATGTCTGGTGCCCTCTTCTGGCCTGCAGACATACACACAGATAGAATATTGTATACATAATAATAAATATTTAAAAAAGAAAGCATTTTAAGTCATGCTACAAGGTTTGTTTTATATGTAATTCTTTTGTCTCACCTGTTCAGGCCCTGGAATCATAGGCATGTTCTACCATACATGGCTACCAGTTCTTTGAATGAAAAATAATAAAAACATTTGGAAACTAGTTTTAAAATCAATTATAGAATATTGAAACAGCTGACAATAAATATCAAGTTCTTAAAGAAAACTAGAAATACCTTATGATATAAAGCAGGAAAAAGGAATAGAGAAGAATTCTATTGTGTGGGTCTCAAGTTTACATGAGGTAGATTTGGGGGAGAGGCTGGAAGGTATAAGTTGTGTTGTTCCAGGAGTCTAATTACAGATACAGCAGTTGACTCACGATGGAATAACAGTTCCAGTCTCTGACGGTTTCTTCTGTGTCTCTCTAAAGCATGTCTTCCGGTAAGGACAAAGCATGACCACAAAGCACCTACCTCCCTTTCACTGGAGGAAGGGGTCCGATGTGGTCAACCCACCACTAGGCTGCTGGCTGGTCACCCCGGGGAATGTGCCGGATCTGGGGCTCAGTGTTGGTCTCTGACACTCAGCAGAGCTCAGTAGCAGCTGTAGCCAGGTCAGCTTTCGTGAGGAAAGTCCATGTTGTTGAGCCCACACACGACTTCCGTCTCTACCACCACGGCTACTTTGTTCATGGGCACATCAAGCAAGGAGAGAGAGCCAAGGAGAAAGGCTGATGACCCACAGCACAGTCATCCTGTCTGCTTGATTACTGAACTCCTTCCTACTCTGCTAAAGCTACCTTTGATAAGCATTTGCATGGGACACAGAATCCTTGGCCCACTCAGAGATCTAGCCACACACTTCTTCCTTACCACAGTTACTTCTCGACTGCTGTGACAAAACATTGTGACTAAGCCAACTTACAAAAGAAACTGTTTAAAATTCGGGACTCACAATGGCAGAGAGGTATAACCATGATGGCAGGGAGCAAGGGAGGACAGGCACTGGAGAAGCAGCTGAGAGCTTCCTGTACTTAGCAACCAACAGGAAGTAGAGAAAGAAAGAGGGAATGGTGTGGGCATTTGAAAGCTCAGCACTCACCCTCAGTGACACACCTCCTCCAACAAGGCCACACCTCCTAATCCTTTCCAAACAGTTACAACTAGGGACCAAGCATTCACATGTGAGCCTATGGGCTCACATTCTCATTCAAACCACCATATCCTCCAATGTCTCTCTCACCAGTTTTCCAATCATGCTCTTTCCAAGCTCTTGATCATCCAGCCAATACATTAGCTACATACAGCAAGCACAAATCAGTAAAGAATTGTGCATCTGGCCATTTCTCCTTGCAAGCAAAATGCACAGCCATGTACTACTGACTGCTTCAAGTTTGATTAGCATCATGCATTGAAGTGTTTCTATATAAGCAAGTAAACAGTCTGGTGGCTTAGGGGAGCTCCTGAGGGTTTTTGTTGGTGAAGATGAGGTCTTGCTATGTGCAGCCAGGCTGGCCACGAACTCTTGATTCCAAGGTTTTGCATCTTTTAGAAGCAACTTCATAAACATTATAAGTTATTAAAAAAAAAAAAGCCTGCAAGGTAATTTGAAAGCTGGGCCTGAACAACAGTCGGGGTGCACAGGCCATAGCGGAGAAAAGATGGGTACCTGAGGATGGAGGGGCTCATTATCTTCCCAGAACTGAGGTACACTGCATTTACTGTATCCTTAGTAGCAGTGGTGCTAGTTCTAAAATAGATGGTTATTTTTAAAGTCAGTGCATACTCACCGCCATATGTCAACCTTTTTAAAAATTGAAAAAAAAAAAAAAACAGGTAGGTAAGACATTAGCACCAGGATACTTTTCCAATAATACGGTCTAAGCAGAAGTGTGTGTTAGGAACTATGAAAATATTATTTCATGCCTTGTAAGCCACTGCCATTCTTAAGCAGCCAGCTTTGCCTTCAATCTTCTGAATTAAAATTACTAAGATGATAACACCAGATCAGCACTGTGAGACACTAAGCTGCTTGGGCAGTACACAAGACCTGTTCTGCTAGCATGGATCTGCTCAGTAGAACAAAAGCGTCTAAATTAGAAGGCTTTTTTTTTTTCTTGAATTCGTTGAAAGGCTGAATATTCAGGAGGACGGCTGCATCCTTCTGTCCCTACGACCAACCAAAGAACTTAGAAATAAATTTCATTTTTTTATAAGAGAAAAAACTTTGGGATATTTTTCTCAAAGCTAAACCTATCTGATATTGTCCAAGGAAGAAGGGACACAGTGGCCAGGGTTTCTGTGCCCATCTGAAGAGTCTTCTCTTCAAACTCTTCAGGACAGTCACATCGCCCTGGCTTGCCTGCCAATGCTACAGAGAGTCCCACCAAACAGACACTGACATCATCATCAGTGATAAAATTGCGTGTGAAATGCAGTCTTCCCTAGAGTCTCAGGTGGTCCCCGGCCCTGGGGCAAAAGCAATGGCAATTCATTGTCTGAGCAACTGCATGGCAGGAAGGAATAGTTTCAGTATGTCAAATCTCTGTGTTTGGCATTCCCTTCAACTGAGGTTCTTCAGTGAGAAGCAGGCTCTAGATTATTATTATACTTGGCTAAGACAATTTGGTTGCCCTAAAGCATCGGTTATGTAAAGTGCACAACGTTAAAGACAAAGAATCATTCAGCAACACCTGTGAGAGTGTAGGAAGGCACACCTAGTTCAGGAGTGGGTGTTGGACCACCTGCACTAGGGTTTTTTCAGTAAAGGGAAGACTAGGCTCAACTCTGAAAGTTGCACAGCCAAATGGGGGATGTATAGCCAAGCTACAGGGTGAAGGTCAGAAGACGGAAAACCCGCAAAGAGGACAGACACATCAGGAATAAGGAGGGGGATTCTGGCTGAACGAACCTAACAGGGTTCTGCTGAAGTCAGGCCAAGATATTCCTATCACCTAGGTCGGGCGGTGGCAAAGGAAGAACAAGCACTGGGGGGTGGGGACAGGGCTTCCTTGTTAAACTGACATAACAGGTTTCTTGGCTAAATCTGGATTGTACAAAACAATAATAAAAGTTAGGCCTGGGAGAAGGTCCGTGAGTCTGAAATTGGACAAAGCAAAAAGTTCCTGTTGAGAAACCCACTCACCTCTGGTGAAAAGACAAAGCAACAGGGATGTTAAAAGGAGATGCGCACATTGGTCATTCCAACCAGGGTAACCTAGCCAGAGGGGCCCTGTGGGAAACGCGGCTTGAAGGAAGAAAAGCCATCTGACCCAGAGACACAACAGTGGAGCAAGCAGAGGACATTCCAGGAATTTCCCTAAATACTG
This sequence comes from Alexandromys fortis, assembly GCF_014885135.2. NCBI lineage: Eukaryota > Metazoa > Chordata > Mammalia > Rodentia > Cricetidae > Alexandromys > Alexandromys fortis. The sequence continues at coordinate 11,491,688 of NW_026067899.1, forward strand.
ATAAACAGGTCAAATTCCTTGGCACAGGAAATCACTTCATACCAAAAAAGAAAGTTCCCAAGTTCCAGCTAACAAATGAACTGTAAACAATACTGTCCAAAATAAGAAAGTTCTGGAACAATGAAAGATTCTGGACAATCACCAAATTCATGCCACCATTCCAAAACACAGAATGCCTCAGGGTTTTCCCTCTTAATTTTACCATATATAAATCTCAAACACCGACTAAATGACTCAGAAATAATGCATATGCCACTCCAAGCAACACAAATATTTAAGAAACCAGAAACTAATTAATTTCATAGCCCCAGGGCACAGTCTAGATGAACCCTGAATATGTACCCATGTAATTGAGAAGAATTTTCATTGGCACGTGATCAATGGGAACCCAAATTATCCTGCCTTTTGTAAGCAAATACTTAGCCAATTTAAAAGAATATCAAAGAAGTGTGAGGACCCCAGGGATGAGCACCACCGGAAAGGCTTTCCTCACATCTGAACCCCAGCCTCTCGCGGCCAGCTCCTGCTTGCTTTTCTTCTCGGTATCAGCAAGTGTCTGAAGCTGGTAATCATGAAAGGGGTCAAACAGCCTTACACAAAAGCAGCCCCTGAGCCAGGGCCCCTGCACTGCTACAAGTCTGACTCTTGGCCAGAGATTAACCTTCGGGGCTGGTCTAGTGGCACGTAATGTCAGCTGGCAAACAGATGCAACACACAAGGCTTGGCAGTAATGAACAGAATGCTGTCCGGGACACTCGCCTGCATCCAGAACTCTAGGGGTATCTTGTAGCTGGGTGGTGATGGCGCACACCTTTAATCCCAGCACTCAGGAGGCAGAGGCAAGTAGATCTCTGTGAGTTCAAGGCTAGTCTGATCCATAAAGTGAGTTCCAGGACAGCCAGAGCTGCATAGAGAAACCTTGTCTCCGAAAACAAAAAAAGAGGAAGGAAGGAAGGAAGGAAGGAAGGAAGGAAGGAAGGAAGGAAGGAAGGAAGGAAGGAAGGAAGGAATTAGAGACATCTTGTAAGAGACAGTGTTCCTCGATTCACCAGGAAGAAGCTGAGAAAGCCAATGGTAAACGTTAGTTCTTATATCAAGATCTTGAATCTTTATGAAAGGCTATACTGGGCATTTTTTTTATCATTATGTATGGATGTGGAAATATACAGAAAGGTGGATAGAAATACTTTTATTTTTTCCCCTGAGGACAGCAGCAGTTAGGAGTACTTACTACTCTTGAAGAGAATCTGAGTGCAGTTCCCCATGTCGGGTGGCTCACAACCACCCGTAACTCTATCTCCAAGAGATCCAACAATTTCTGGTCCGAGGGAACCTGAACTCACACACACATATACCCACACAGACACACACGTAATTGAAAATATATCTTTCTTTTTAAATCCCCTTCTTCTAAAAGTTATCTGAACACTGAAAAAAAAAATTCTCCCTAAAAGATGTGTGTTTTTAAGATGAGGTCTCACTATGTTGACCAAGCTGACCTGAACCCCTGGCTGAAGCAATTCGGCTCCAGTTGGGATTACAGGCACACTCTGCATACCTGGCTCTTACAGGGACTCACTTACCTTATTTACATTTAACGGATATATTTAATAGCCAATTTAAAACGTATATAGATACTGGGTTTTTTTTTTCTTTACCTGGGGATTTCTTGATTGATCTTGACTGTGTCAAGTGTGACTGTCGAGGCAGCAGAGGTGATGAAGGCAGAGACATCGAAACCCCTTTGGCCAAGCTCACACGATAGGGGTCTTCTGCTGTAGGAAGACCGCTCACAGGGGAGTCGCCGCTGTGACCAGAGGACAAGGCAGGCGTCTCTGAGCCAAAGTCACCACCTGGAGTGGAGAGATGGCATCTAGGTTACACCGTCCACGACAAGTTGATGAGACGTTAACTCCTAAGAGCTATGTTCTTAGAATACAATTCCCATATACCAGAATAATGAATATCTTTTGAATCATTTCCTTTATCACTCTTGAAATCTGTTGCCTACAGGAGAGACTCAAGCTTTGCCACGGAAGCATCAACAAACTCGGCCAGGAGGCCCTTTGTGTTCTGCTCAATCGCTACAGAAAGTCATGATCCACAAGCCGCTCTGATTTGGCTGCTGCAGTTACGAGCAGGAGGTCCTGTACTTTTGTATTAGTGGAGCAGATTCCAAAGCCAGGAGCTCTCTGGACTCTGAGCCTGCAGTCTGCTTCCTCCAATACAAGGCTGCCAATGGAAGACCCGGACGGCTTCATGGTGCTCCCTAGAAATACTTCTCTTTCCCGATCCCATCTACTCTACCATTCTGAATCCTCGCCAACCCCAAACCATCACAGGGCTCATCTACTGAGGAGGTTCCCGTAGTATCTAACCCCCAAATAAACCTGGGAACAAAGTAGCACACCATTATGAACTAAAACTTTCTAGAGGGAGCAGATCCGGAAATACAGAGGCTGCGATCACAATGTACAGAGAATATGAGGAGTGTAGAACTGGGCAAGGACAAACCAAGAAAGAGATGCAGCCAGTCTGCACGTCCCGGATGATACACTTTGCTCCTGTCCTCCCCTACTCCGCCACCCCACCCCCAGTCACAGTCCCTCAGTAGAGACCGTGAAGCAGCTGAGTCATCACCCCATAGATTATAAAACATCTTCAGAGATCTAAATTATGGGGAGCAGCAGAATTAGGAAGAGACATGCAAGTTTTCCATAAGCAAAATCAGTCTGTCTGACAAACGCCCTCCAACTAGTCCTTGTCATGGCTTCTGCTAAAGAAGAAAATGCAAGTACTACATTCGGGGGGAGGAGGGGGGTGAAACCCAAGAGCTGTAGAGCCAAGCAGACACTCATTTTTTCCAGATCTTTGTGCATGAGGCCCAAAAAGGGATGTGACCGAAACCCATCATCAATCCATGTTGCATTGCTGGACTTGTTTTCCACGTCTGTAGCCATGGGGAAGGAGTACTAACCCTGCCACAGAATGACGTTCAAGCGTCGCTTCCACAAGCAATAGCCCAAGAGCTGTCAGGAGAAAAGCCATGGGTACTGGCAGAGTCGGGAAGGTCTCTCCAGTCTCACCTGGCCAGCGACACTTGAAGCATCTCAATAAACTTGGGACATTACAATGATTTGTCACTATCTGCCCAGATGACTAGCATTTGAAGAAGAGGAAGAAAGGCACAATTCCTAGACAGCTCTCACTGGAATTACATCAACACTCATGGCAGGAGACCAGGACAGGCTAGCCCTAAGGGAGGAGGGTAAACATAGGTTTGGAGAGGCCCTTTAACACAGCCCACATGAACGGTGGAGGCCGCTGCACTGGACCTGCACACTCTTGCTTTTCACACCTTCATAAACATTCATATTACATACCTGCCAGACTTACAATGTTACGTACACACGGGCGAAGCAGCCTGGATTCTTGAAGATGCCACCTCTTGAGGTCTTTAGCCAGTGCATGAGGCACCCAGATTACCACCTCTGTTATTGCCAATGAATGAAAAAGCCAAAGCGACAACCAGACCACTACCTCCCGACAGGGCTGTGTGCTTATAGAGGGACCTGTGAGAGCAGGACAATTACTTTCACGGTCTCCTAACGAGTTCCATGACCAGTCCCCACTACCATTTGGTTCTGTAAGTACCTACAAGAACACTCTATAACATGATCGTCAGGTGTCCAGCAAGTAGAATTGAAAACAGACAAGACCAAACAAGAAACTGAGGTTACAGCCCTACAGTGGTACAGGGACACTGGGCAATGTTGATTTTCCATGTGTTTGCGGCCATGGGTGCTGTGAATTAGCCCAAGTCACGGACTTGGACTGGAAACAGTGAGAGGGCCTGACAAGCCATAAGCAATAGTCTCCCTACCCACTCTGAAAGATTTCTGACCTACATATGAAAACCTGAACTTCCAACCCCTTCATTCAATGGGAACACAGAGAAATGGTGAAAGGCACACACCATCACCAGAAACCTTAAAGTTAAGCTTGTTCCCAAGAAAACAAGTTTTTATCTCAGACATTTAGAATTCTCTAACACAGAACAAGAGAAATTAGGGATTGGGGGACGGGAGGGCAGAAGATTTAAAGCATTTCCTAATCACAAATTCTGCCCATAAACTTTGTTTGTATCAAGCAAAGCAAATATTTTCATTAACCGCAAGTCTGTGAGAAACAGCTTCCAAAGCAAGCCGCAGCCAGGAGGACCCTCAGCCTCGGGAACAGCTGGACCCCAGCTCTTTGATTTTATGTAGGCTGCAATAAAAATGGGACTTAGAGATGGGGCTTGGGGGAGGGGCGCTTCCATTTCAGCTCGACTTGGCCATCTCATGACAGTATCTGCCCCAAACATGCTGTTCTGCTTGGCTTTTCAGAAACAAACTTCCAGCTTCCTTTCATTAGGAAGGCACGCACAGAGAGAATAACCGTATGGATGTACAGGGGGGGCACAAAGCACCAAGTGGGAGATCCAGCTGCTCGGAGGCTGGGCAGCATCCTGGAGCCTACAACTTTAGCAGCACAGGGCAGCAGGTTTAGGGCAAAGAAAGCCTAGGACACCAGAGGCCAAAAGCAGAACCCTGGTCGGGACACACACATCAGCGTTGGGGCATGCTCTAAGCAACCGGACATCAGACATCTCCTGTACTGTGAAATATTTGCACACTGTGTGAAGATATATTGCTGTGATTGGTTTAATAAGGAGCTGCACAGCCAAGCACTAGGCAGGAAGTACAGGCGGGACTTCCAGCCAGAGAGAGGAAGGAGGAGGAAATAGATAATCAAAGGGCAGAGGAGATGCCAACAAGACATGGAAGGAGTCAGACATACAGAACGAACGGTAAAAAAGCCACATGGCAAATTAATAAAAGCAGGTTAATTTAAGTTATATGAGCTGATGGGACAAGCCTAGGCTAAGGCCGAGCTTTCATAATTAATAAGGAGTCTCCATGTCACTGTTTGTGGGCGGGTGGTCCCAGTGGAAAAGCTTGCTACACCCCGGTTGATTCAACATTCCTCAGCAGATGCTTAGAGAGGCAAAAGAAGAATTAAACATGTTTCACCACAACACCCAGCATGACTGGAACATTTCGCTGGGCCTTGAGTAGACGATGTTTTCACTACAACCTACTTTATTCCTCGCTTCAGTTAAGTAATAGGAAGCACTTCAGTCACTGTTCCTGTCGCTGCTGCAGAAAGGCCAGGCTGGGCAGGACAAAGGCATCCACCCCAGGGAGTGAGTACAAGCCATGTTACCAGGCTCCCCTCCAACTTGGCATTTCAACACCAACACCAGCGTGGGTTCCTCTCAGAGAGCCCCTGATCCAATCACACCTCTCACGGGCAGGAAACTGAACCACATTAACTGGGAGGAAAAGAGGGAGCAGCTGGAGTCTTCCCCCATCCAACCAGCTCAGATTCTAACACACTATTCCACTTGTTTAAGAAAGCTGGGGAAAATAGAGCCTCAAAGAAAACACATTTTAAATCAGTCAAATATGTAAGGGGCAATCACACTTTTTCTGTAAAGGGCCTAATAGTATCTTGGGCTCTGTAAGATAGATATAGATATAGATATAGATATAGATAGAGATAGAGATAGAGATAGAGATATAGAGATATAGAGATATATAGATATATATACACACACACACACAGTCTCTGACATTTTCTCTCTCACCTCTTTTCCTATTTTAAAATTACTGACTTCCTGAAGTCTGAAAATAAAAGATCAGGAAGGGCATGAGGATGAATGGACATTTATAAGGTCTTCTGGGCTTCCAATAAATCAAAATTAAAATATCCACATAGAAGAAGTATCAGAGAGAGCCCTGTATTTGTGAAGATAATGGACTCACCAAAGAGAATAAAGACAGCCAATAAAGCACTGTAAATTGGTGGAAATGGCTTTTGATAATGGCTCTTTATTTTAACTTTCCTCCCCCCCCTATTCTTAAAGACGCCGAGTGAAGATTTAAATACACAATGGAAGGAGAACTGTGAATCGGAGATGAATGTCTAAAGATGGCCATGCAGAATGCTGAAGTCGACGCTGCAGATTAGAATACCCGGAGTGCGGGATTAGAGACGGCTTTAAAAAAACCAGGGCAGGGAAGGCAGGCAGATGGAAGTAAAGCCAACCTGAGACAGGGTCGCCCTGAGAAAGACAGGGGTGAACTCAAGACATTC
>NW_026067899.1:11500388-11508895 GCF_014885135.2 Alexandromys fortis
AAGAAATGATCATGTACAAAAGTTTTCTATATTTAAACATGTATGCTTCATGGGGGTGTGTGTGTATACGTTTGTATATGTTATATAGTATTTATCTACAACCCTATGTGTGTGATATACATGTAAACACACCTGTTTGTGGATGGAGGCTCTCTGGAAGGACATATGCATTCTGCAGTCATGCCTGCATCTGGAAACAGGAAGTAAACCACTGGGAGCATGGACAGAGGTTAATCCTTGTCTATGGCTGACACTCTGTGTGCACGCCTGATGCAAATATTTACATTTATACTCCCAAGGAAAGAGCCATGTGTACACTTGAAGGTCTTTGGGTTAAACTGGCCAACTGCTATGATCTAACTTGGCAGCTGAAAGAAAAGAAGTTCCATCCCACAGGGTACGTGCTCGGGGACACCTGCGGGGTGATTATCACCCAGAGGTGACCCTGACTGCCGTTGGCAGGTGGACAGGAGACAAGAGAGAAAGCACAGCAGAATGCCATCACCAGTGGCAAGCATTTCTTCTTCCTGACCCTGGACTGTCTCGGCGCCAGCTCCTGATCATCTTTGTTGCCACTGGCAGGGGGAAGCCAGGGGATGGAGTGGGTTGAGGAGCAATGGAAGGGGAAAGCCTCCAGAGAACCCCAGTGAAGTATCTATAAACTAAGAGGGAAAAACTCACATGTGCAGAAACTGTATCATCCCCAAATAGGAGATGGCTAGAAAAGACAAGAGAGACCAGCAATCTAAAACGCGACAACAGAGACCATGGAGGATACTTTGTCACCGTGGAGGATACTTTGTCATTGCAACAACCAGCAGCTTAACTGCACTCTAGTTACGGAGGCTGCTCCACTGCAAGTCTCCGAAGCACAAACACTTCCTGGACCTTGATTAAACCGGTTCCCCCTATACAACAGGCCTCCCCTAAAACCATCGGTGCTGAGGGGCTGAATATACGGTTTGTCAATGAAAGGAAAGTGACCACCTTGAAGACTTGGAGAAAGAAAACTGAGAACGACAGTCAAGGACAGCTGGGCACCCTGGTGGGATACGGACCAGCTAGGCTGGGCTCCACCTTTCATACTGCTTGCTTTCCTATGGCTTCACCTGCAACACGAACTAGGATCCACCAGCCCTTCAGAGCAAAGGCTCAGGATGGGTTCCCCTGGGCACGGAAGGACGAGGCCAAAAAAAAAAAAAAAAATTTAATTATGTGAGAAACGATTAAAAATGTGGAAAACAAAAGCTGTTTCTCAGGAGAAACCTAGACACGACTAAGTCATTAAAACCAAACCCTGTTCTGTCAGGAGGAATGCGGACAAAAGGACCCATTGGGGCCTAAGCTGCATCCTTAGAGAGAAAACCCAGCCCTAGTGTCATCTGGTAAAAACTTTGTTCTGAACGCTTAAGAAAGGACTGTCATAGACCAAGGTCTGTGTGTGAAACAGAGGGTGCGACAAAGAACCGGAACCCAGCCATGCCTGATCTGGGTTCGCTGAGCTGTCCTAGAACACTGTGAAACAAAGTACCACAAAAGGGGCGGTTCAAACAACCCATAATTAATTTCTTGCATTCCCGGACCTAACAGTCCACAATCAAAGCATGGGGGTAGGGTCATGCTCTCACCAGGACAAGCTAGTCCATGCTTCTTCCTTTGTTTCTAGTTAGCCGTCTCTGATGTTTCTTGGTTCACAGACTCATCATTCCCACCCCTGCCTTCATCCATCCACAGTGTTCTCTCTCCATGGTAGTCTGCTTGAGACAGGGTCTGACTTCATAGTTCAGGCTAGCCTAGAACTCACTATGTAGCTCAGGCTTGCCTCAGCCTCCCAAGTCCTGAGAATACAGGCATGGACATCACACTCAATGATGTCACAGTCTCTTTTAGGAACCTTGGGCATCTGAAATTACAACCAACCTACGTAATCCAATCAAGACTTTAAACTGATCACATCTATCAACACTATTTCCAAACGAGGTCATTTTCACAGGTGCTATATTAAGGGGGGGGGGACTTCGACACATCTTTGCAGGAACCATGATTCCATTCACAACACTTAGCCCTCTCTATCATCAAACGTCAGAAATCGAAACAATAGCTCTAGAGAGAGGGAAGGGCTAGGATGACCAAGTCTCGTAGCATTGAAGCAAAGTTTTCAATGGTACACCATAGCAATCAAAAGCGTTCTGGGATATTCGCAGATTCAAAACACACAGTACATTTATTATCTTGGAGACAAAAAGAAAACATTACTTAAGAGAAGCATCTAAACTAACCACAACAGCGGCGACACCACAGCTTTATAATGTCTGCACTACCTGACCCATGCCTTCCAGCACTGTGGTCAACTGCCCCTTCCCACGTCCTTCGCTTCAGGAAATGTAGCTTTGAACCATTTACTTCACTCCATAATGGAAAAGGAACCTCTTACCCTATCTGGGTGGCCTCTTAAAATAATAACTGTAGCTGTCCTGCTAGAACATGCTAACAGCAGCTAGCATTTTACATGATCGGGACATCATCAAAGCTGCCCCCACCAACAGAGCGGCACGAGGACTGGTTTTGGTGCCAGTGAACAAGTTACAGGAAAGAAAAAGAAACAGTTTGCCATTTTTTTTAAATGGCATTTTTTTAAAACCACATGGAATAAGCATCTAAGCATGTATATGTAACATGCTATATGCTGTATGACAAGAGTGAAATGTAACACACAGGCAAAGCCTTAGAAGAGGCACAGTAACACATTGATGATGGCTGTTCCTCAGGCTTAGAGTCAAGGATGGGTTCCCTCTTCCTTGGCTGTGTCTAGTTTGGCATGGATTATGGCAATGTTTAGGACACCAAATATTTTATAAAGTAGACTTGATTATCTAGCACACGGAAACTTCTCTTTTTACTTCCTGGGGTTGCCCAGTAAAGCGATCCCACTGGATACTTACCAAGAAGCCTCCTTTTTCTTTATCCAAAAGCTTCCAATCATAACCACTATGAACTTCAATCCACAGGTTCAACCTTAAGCTAACACACCCAACCCATATATCGAAGTCTTACTGACATAGGATGGCCGATTTCCTACTGATTGTTCTACAGCGATGGTCTAAACTGGTTTATTCCCCATGTGGACACAGGGTCTCCCCATGAAGCCCAGGCTGGCCCCAACCCCCGCAACTAGGATTAACGTGTATTAACCACAGCCCAGTTGTCTCATTCAATTTCTTTGCCTTCAACTTCCAAGCTCAACCAATTACTGATTTCTTTTCATAATGCCAAATGTCCTTAAACACAAACCCAAGTTCACCCTCTTCATTCACAGTGTCACAGAAGTCACACACGTCATTAGTGTTCTCAAACCAAGCAACAGGATAGCCAGGAACAGCCAGTGCCTACAGGGTATCCATCTTAACCCCACCCCATCTCACTAATATTCCTTAGTCCCAAGATTACAGCCCAAGCTCACTGACATTCACATCAAGGGGGCAGCACAGTGGAATGTGCAGTTATGTCTTAATTATAAACGCTACTCTGTTTCCTGAGTGTATCTGGACTAATGAAGATGACCGCCTTTGCTGACTGCATGTGTGTGGGTGGAGGGGGACAGCTGGAAGACAGCTTGCAGGTACCGGTTCTCTCCCTTCTGTCATGCGGATTCTGGGAATGGAGCTCAGGTTACCAGGCTTGGCAGCAAGTACCTTTACCGCTAAGCCATCTTGCCAGCCCCCTAGTAAGGATGATTAAGCGAGTAGTCATTATTAAGTCCTTACTCAAAGTGCCAGACACCTCATTAAACATTTTTACATACATTAATTTATTCATCGCAGTCCGTTTAAAAGAGACGCTTAAAATCTCACGTGTTCCAGATGAGGGCACACAGAGTTGCCCACGGCTGAGAACCCAGGCTCCTGACTCCAGTCACGACTCAACCACGGCGGTACACTGGCACGCTGGCCCAAGCGGCAGATGCCCTAAGCCAAGTGCGTACCAAGCATGGAGAACTCACCGCTCAGTGCCTAAGAAATGCTGTCACCCACAGATCATTTAGCAAGTCGTGTTTCTCTGGATGGTAATCATCGGGAACATTCTGTCACATTGGACATGGTGACATTTTGGGGGTGGAAAAAAATAAGTGGAGGGAGAGGCTTCTGGAACAATACCATAACCTGTACGCCACCCCCTCACTCACTACTCAGTCCCAAACTCTACCAGTACCAACGGCAAAGCCGTGTGCCAGCAGGCCACACTAAAGAGAAAGAGCGAGGATATAGGGAGCTGTGATCACTCCTGTTTCAGTTAAAAGGAAATTTTCCTCACAGGGAAAAGGGGCTCTACAAACATTTGGGGAGAGGGGATATAGCTCACAGTTTCTAGGTAGAATGTGAAATTCTCAAAAATAACCAAAAAAAAAAAAATTTTTTTTTTTGATTGTGAGGATTCCTCCACAGAATCCACATTAAAAAAAGAAAATTGCTGCATGGGTATAGTGATACACTTGCCATCCCAGCCAACACTGGAGAGGCAGAGGCAGGAGGCTCCCTGAGCTCACTACCTGGTTGGCCTGGCCTACCTAGTGAGCAGAATCCAAGTCTGTGAGAGCATCCAAGCTGTGTGGTACCCACAAAATAACACCCGAGTTTGGCCTCTGCACACATACACACACCCCTAAAATACACATACTCAAAACTGCACAGCATAACCAACTCTGTTCCTATTCCAGACAGAGACCATATAAATTGACTATGTACATGTTAATTTATTTAACCAGGTCCTTTTTAGGCCCATATTGAGGTGTGGAACTAGAGGAGAGAATGAAATGGCTTTGCATTTACTGGGTTTTGGACTTTTGTTTTGTTTCTTGGGACAGGGTTTCATTGTGTAGCCCTGGCTGTCCTGGAACTCGCTCTGTAGATGAGGCTGACCTCAAACTCACAGAAATCTACCTGCATCTGCTTCCAAAGGGCTGGGATTAAAGGTGTGTGCCACCACTGCTTTTTTTTTGTCCTTTGTATTCTATATACCATGTCTGCTCTGTCATCTCTCTGTCTGTCTCTCTGTCTGTCTCTGTCTCTGTCTCTGTCTCTGTCTCTCTCTCTCTCTCTCTCTCTCTCTCTCTCACACACACACACACACACACACACACACACACACACCACTGCTCAGTTTCCAAAACAGCATCCTCAGTGACAGGTCTGATAACATATCTTAGCAACAATGTCAACATTGTCTTACGGCAGCTAACCATATTAACATTCTACCCTAACCACGACTTCTAAAACATGAAATGGATTGCAAGTTATTTGCTTCATCCACTCTTCGAGCATGTCTCTGGGAAAGGAGCCCTCTAACATCATGCAAGCTGCACAGGAAAATCCTATTCCCTAGCTATTCCTTCCTGTGTATCTAACTTGTAAGTGTAAGTCTGTGAGTGAGCAAATGTTGACACAGAATCGGCACAAACACAATCAAATGAAATACACTGACAAATTGCTTTGATCAAACCGTGTGCCATGTTCTTTAGTAATAGAATCCTTTAACTTCTGTACTTGTGTATCTGTATTTAAAGTTCATCTTTATAGGACTGCCAAGAACACAGTTTTGCTGTAGAATGGGGGAATATACTTTGCCGAAGAGTTTTCAAAGTCGCACACACACACACACACACAAATGTTGCGTAACTAGTTGGGATGTCCCTGCAGTGACACAGAAAGAAATGGCAGCACACGGGCAGCTCCAACCACTCAACAACTCCCACCAAGGCACAAATGTATGGTCCCCATCCAGTTGTTTCCAAGGGGACAACCAAGTAGGTCTGGCGGAGGAGACGGCCAGGTGTAGGATTGCCCATCAGTTACACTAGAGTCTGTTCCTATACAAAGTGAGCGGTGAATCTCGGGCACAGCCCTTCAAATGCACACACATCTTTGCTGACACAGAAGCTTCTTGTTTCAAATCCTTGCATCTAGGCCCCAGTACCCCTGCCCTCCTTCATCTCATAGCGAACACATGTCTTCCCAGACTGTATACAGCAACTGACCCTGCAGCGTTCTGCTAACGGCATGCCTATTAAGTAGCTCTTTCCCTGATCTGCACCACATGGAGTGGCCAGGGTCGGGCTGGCCACACAAATTAAGTGAGCTAATGAAACAACACATCCAAGATGCCACCAGTTACTAACGTCTAACGGAGACTGGAAAGAGACAGAAAAGCAAAGGGCTTCCCATCAAATACAAGAGCAAACGTTTCTAACGTGCTCACTATGGTCCAGGCACTGCTAAACTGATATTTAACTCATTTTCTCTTCAAAGAATCAACACTTGCCCCTAGGTATTGGCAGGGGATTGGTTCCAATATCCCCAATGGATACTAAAATCTTAGGAAGATCAAATCCCTTATGGAAAATGACAAAGTATTTGCATAAAACCTACATAGATCTTCTTGTATTCTTTAAAATCATTGCCAAATGTTGGACAATACCTAATACAATGGAAATGCTATGTAAATTGGGTGCCGTGCTGTATTATTTAGGGAATACAAGTCTGTTTGTGGTCAATATTCATATACTTTTTACCCCTGATAATTTGTTTTTAGTTCTGACTTTAAATATTCAACAGATCGGCTCTGCAGTGTTATTCTCCCCCATTTCACAGAAGCAAAACTGGGAAGACAGTGAGGTTCAGCAGCTTAAGCTGGGAACTGAACCCAAGCACCCAGATCACTCACTTCCGGGACAGAGAAACTGGGCACTATTTGCCTTTGTGACTTAACCATGCCATCTTTACATAGTTCAGAGTGGCTTTCCTTCGTTTTCCTTCTGTGGATCTAGGAAGCAAACCCAGGGCCTTGGGCATGCTCAGTAAGCACTCAACCACCGTTATATCCCAGCCCTGACCCTACATTTATAAACTATCCATTACATCAGGCAAATATAAGCATTCAGCACACTGTATAACAGAGTGCGGTGAAGAATAACTTTTTCATCATGTCTTCTCTAGAGAATCTGCTTCCTGGTCAACTGTGGCTCACTACCTCATTTCTTTAATATCTTAAGAAAAACAAATCCCATCTGCATATCAAAGCCCATGATATATTTAAATATCTGCGTGCGTACACTTTATTTTCGTGCCTGATGAGCATTTCTTCACGGTCAAAGGTGCCACATGGGGTTCCTTCTCATCTCGCCTGATGTTGACATTTTAAAAACAAAGTTCACTGCATTTGACTCTCATAATTGCTACCTGATACAAATTACCTTTATTTCATAGGCAAGAAAGGTAAAGGTTCAAAGAAATACAGTAAGCTGTTCTAAGAAAGCTATTAGGCCTTCAAACTTGAAACTGAGAGGCCACTTCATACGACTATTCTGTTTTGTTTCCTTATCTGGGTTTGTGTTACAAGACAGAGTTTCACTATACAGCCCAGACTGACCTCCAGCTTGCAATCCTACTTCAGCCTCCTGAGTGCCTGGCTGAAGGCATTACAAAAGCGCTCTTAACTCACTTCAGTACAAAACCTTCCTACATCAAACAGTACCTGGTCTCATGTTTAGAGAGCCCAGCCAGCCACGTTAACAGCTGAATGCCTATGAAGGAGCAAGCCCTACAAAGGATCTCATCTTCAGAACCGCACCTGGCACTGCGGATGCTGCGGATATGGGTCCGAGAGGTGAAATCCCATCGGCATCACTCTTGGGAACAAAGGAGGGACACGGAGTTCATCGCTTCAAAAAGTGACTTAACACTGAACTTACAGTATCAGTACAGAATCCGTCACTTAATCCAACCAAATATAAAGGATGACTTAGATAAATCTTTCTAGGCATTGTAATTAAAAATTAAACATAAGACATGTTTGCCTTGCTTAAAACTTTCAGCTGATAAGCTCTCAGTGATTAAACACTCATTAAAATATTGAAATAGCTAATAAACCCAATGAGAAAAGAGGCAAACAAGCAGGATAAAGAAATAAACTTTATTATTGACAAAAAGCTAGACAACACATACAGTGTCAGACATCAGCTGAAATGTTTCTATAATCTTGATTAATTCAATCCTCATAAGCGAGCAATGAGCACGGAGCACGTTAAGTCCAGGTTCATGGAGCTGGTAAGCTATACAGCCACAATGCAGTTCCAGACAGAGTGGCTTCAATGAGCATACAAGGTGCTAAGTTCATACCTTTTTTAAAAAATTCTAATTAAAATGCAAGTTTCCTGATACTGGCAAAGATGAAACTGTTTAATTACAATGTTGGTAAGGATTTGAATAAACATATTTTCTAGTACACTGTTGGTACGACTATAAATTTAATGTCATCTTTCTGAAGCGTGTTTCAGCAAAATCAAGAAAAATATAAATTAAAAAAAAAACTACTTTTTAAAAAAAACTACACCACCTCTCATGGAAACGCAGACAGGTACGTACAGGGAGATTCATTTCAAAATTAATTCTTTTTTTTTTAAATATAATTTTTTATTGAAAAAAAAAAGATTTCCGCCTCCTCCCCGCCTCCCC
>NW_026067899.1:11509252-11513603 GCF_014885135.2 Alexandromys fortis
GCCTTGGTGAGCTCACAATAGATCAGCCCCACTGTCTCCGTGGGTGGGTGCACCCCTCATGGTCCTGACTTCTTTGCTCATATTTTCCCTCCTTCTGCTCCTCCTTGGGACATTGGGAGCTCAGTCCAGTGCTCCAGTGTGGGTCTCTACCAGAAGGACAATAAAACTTTCATTTTAAGACAGAGTCTCCTTGCGTCACCCAGGATAGCAGGAAATCATCATGTAGGCTAGCCCAGGCTCTAAACTCACTTGAGTGCTGGGCTTACAGGCAAGTGCGCCGGGGCTAGGCTTCAGCCTCTCAACTATCAGAACGAATCATAACACATCCGCCAGATGCGGTAGCACATGTCTTTAAATTCCAGCACTCTGAGGCCAAGGCAAGAGGACCTGCTAATCACACAAGTTCAGGATCATTCTGGGCACCAAAGCAAGTATCCTATCTCTTGAAACAAAAACAAACAAAATGTAAAAAAGGAGAAAAGGAAATGCCACACGTACAAACCAGGGCCACGCTAGGAAAGCAGAAGAGGGACTGATCAGGCCCTTGCCAAGGCCAACAGAACAGAGTGAGCCAGAACAAAAGGTCACTGAAAAGGTAACGTACTTGAGCAAAAAATACAGAAGTCTCAAATACTTGCTTTAATTAGATATACAGTTTACCTATAACATTACACTATTAACATTCACAACATACTTAATACGAAGAAGAATCGAGCCAACAGCATGCTCACACATGCCACTTAACATCCGTGACGACCAGTACACAATTTCTGGAAAATAAATTGCAAAGGGCACCACGAGCTCAAACCAAATACATCTCTTCTAACCCTTGACTGCAGTCTGGGAACCTTCCTTCTCCTACAGGAACCAACTCATACAAAGGTGTTGATCTTCTAGAGGGAGAAAAAGAACAAACCAAAGTATGATGGCACAGTAGAATATTGGGCAGCTTTTGAAGATGGAGGGTGTGTGTGTGTGTATGTGTGTGTGTGTGTTTAAAGCAAAAGCATCCTGTCTTCTTTTCTTCATCCTTACCTGATTTACCCAATTAAACATTGCTTCAAAGATCCATAGTTATTCTCAATTTTATTAGTAGAAAGTCATTTTTTAAAATGGTGTCTGTTAGGATCATAAAGCATTCACTGGATAGCCCAGGTTGGCCTTGCACTCACACCAGCCTTCTGCCCCAGCTTCCAGAGTGCTGGGATGAAAGCCTGTGCCTCCACACCTGACAAGAAATGCTAATAAAATAAACAATGACTGCACTCTGAATAGAATTTTTAATCATAACCAATGTTTTATTTTTTTATAATTACAAAAACAAAAAAAGCGAGGGTGGGCATGATGGAAGCACTTGCCACCAGGCCTGAGGACCTGAGTTCAATCCCAGTGATAGAACAAACTCCAGAAATTTGCCCTCAAAGGCATGCATGCCATGGCGCATGTCATACATAAACATAAACAAACATAAAAGAACTCTTTAAAGTAACATGTGTTAAAAACTATCTCCAAGATAGATTACACAAAACCTTAATAAAAGTACTGTAGAAATTTAATCGACAGCCGCTTCTTTTCTTTAATAGTACGCGAAATAATGGTGTGTTTTTCGTCAGTGAAACACACCCACCCGCAAATACAAGTAAATCTTTTTTTTAAAAGGGCCCCAACCGAGAACCCAAACCACTACACTACAGATACCCAGTGTACATTCTCCTCGGACAGAAAACAGTTCCTGTGCCCTCTGTGCACTGGGACAGCATCAGGGTCAAATCTAATCACATGGATGCTTCCCACACCACCTTAAATACGGGCAACTCCTGGCTGAAAACTTAATAGTGAAGAATTAAATCAGCTGTTGAGATTAATTGTTTGATTTTTATTCCTAAGACTTTAACCAAAAATGCTAAGTTCAGATCATGGCCTTCTAAAAGTTAAGCCACCACAGTCTCCTCTGCAGACACTATCGGCCAGTAGAGAGAGGTGAGCCCAGCTGTCCATAATTTTGTAGAATAAAAATAAAACCTTGAAATTCTCTCCCAAAAATGCAAACAGCTCACATAGATACTAAAATATGGAGATTTTATAGAAACATGAAACATACTGATGAGGCTCTTTGCAGGTTTTGTTTAAAAATAAAAAAACAGAAAACCTTTCATAAAGGGAAAAAACTGAAAATCCAGTTTGATAAACAAAAATATTCTTAACTGAGTCTCTAACTTATCATTTCCCTATTGAAGTTAAGCTTCCTTTTGCATGCATACACATCCAGCAGGGGCTCAAGGAAAAGCATAGGGAGCTTTGCATCAGCTTTTATGATAATTCCGGCAGGAAGCGTCTTCCTGGGGGTCTCACTAGACTGTATTCAGAGATCTATCCTCAGATCTGCTTGGCATCTCCTGAAATCACTTTTGCAAGGGAAGTTGCCTTCCAGTTTAATTGCACAAAGAAGGCTGACGGAGGAAAAATACAGAAAAAGAATTTCCAAAATAATAACTACCATCTAGTAAACAACTCAGACTTACTAGTTAGATTATGGAGGAATGAATAAGGACGGGAGAAGCACCTTTATCACCCCAAATAGATAACAGACTCCATATTTAGGGATAGGAAGTCATGAAAAGAAGCTTCTAGAATATCATTCTTATCTGAGATCAGTCCTGACTTCTCTTTAGCTTCCAGGGGAGAAACAAGACTTTTGTTTGACGTCCAGTAGAATTAATGGTTATCTTACTTAGACTCTTTCTTGTCATTATGAAAACGGCCAAAAGATGCAGGGATGAAAGGGTTTATCTTCATCTTACACTTCTAAATAACAGTCCTTCCCTGAGGAAGTCCTGGGCAGGAACTCAAGGCAGGAACCAAAGTAGAAGCCATAGAGGAATGCTTCTTAAAGGCTTGTTCTGCATGGCTTGGTTCAGCCTGCTTTCTTACAGAACCCAGGACCAGCAGCCCAGGTGATACCAACCATAGAGCTTGGGCTCTCCTACACCAATCATCAATTAAGAAAACGCACCCACGGGCTTGCCCAGAGGCCAATCTGGTCAAGGCATTCTCTCAATTGAGGTTCCCTCTTTCCAAATGGCTCCAGCCCATGTCAGCTGAACTAGCCAGGGTAATGGTGCACAATTAGTATCCCACTGTCTGAGAGGCAGAGACAGGAGGGCTGCAAACTGAGCTATCTAGCAAGTTTAAGGGTGGCCTGGGTCTGTATCTTCCTCTGTTCTTTAAACTGCCACAGTTTTTCTCAAGAAAGAAAAGGTGCAATGAATATCTAGCAGAATCTAAGTATCAACCCAGGTAGAAAGAATTTCTTTTCTCTTTGTTTTGTTTTTTTGTTTGTTTTTCGAGACAGAATTTCTCTGTATAGCAGCTCTGGCTGTCCTGGAACACACTCTGAAGACCAGGTTGGCCTTGAACTCACAGAGATCTCCCTGTCTCTGCCTCCTGAGTGCTAGGATCAAAGGTGTACGTCACCACCACCAGCCCGGATGAAAGAACTTCTAATTAAACCTCGACAATATCTCTATAAGAAAGTTTTGCACAAGTTTCAACCAGCCAGCCCAGAGGTAATCAGGCTGAGATTTGAATTTGCGTCCGCTAATTCCAAATTCTCGTGTTTTGGTTTGTAGACTTTGTGTATCTAAAAGAACAAAGCAAACACAAGATGCAGAAACGTAGCAGACCCTGGGGAAAGTTGCACCCCAGCTCTACGCTGTGCTTAAATCAGAGACTGACACTTTATTCGGTTATTCAAATGCTATGCTAAAGAGAAACGCATTACCTCGAGAGGGAATTGTTCTGGTTACTGTGTTGCTGGAGAAATAGTTTGTACTCTTAACAGGAGATACCAAACGGCCACATCTCAGCACTACGGTCGCTCCGCCGAATTCCTAAATAATGGTCCACAGCCGCAGAAAGCGAGCAACGGAGCACAGAATAATCAAAAGCAGCTTCATATTTTCTGGATGAAACAAAGCGCCGTTTATATTGGGGCATTTTTAGAAGGTACCACCGAGAGCCAGAAGGCAGCCTGGAACGGCTTAAAATACCAAGTTTAACAATCACATCAATGGCTTTTAAGACTCTGCAGAAGACAATGGCTTCCTTTTGCTACGAATTCAAAGTGAAGAAACAAATGCAAAACAAACCAATTAACTGGATACACACAGAGGCTGAGAGACTATCTGCCGCCTTAATCAACACATTACAAGTGTGTTTAGCCAACCTGGGTTTCAGTGATGGAAAAGGTAAAGGCCAAAGCTTAATAAGTTGCTCCAAACTAAGACCATTTCCTACACACACACACACACACACACACACACGCGCGCGCGCGCACACACACACACACACA
>NW_026067899.1:11513969-11527745 GCF_014885135.2 Alexandromys fortis
CAAAACCAAAACCAAAAAAAAAAAAAACAAACATTATCTACTGTGAACTTTAATTGGATTAGATATCAGATAAAAGTATGTTTCATTTCTTGACAGCAAGACCAAAAACAACAAAACTCTAGCGGAGCTGGCTGCTCGTTAAGTGCTGGCTATTATCACGAGCTACACACCAAGTCAGTCTGGAGGGGAAAGACACCTTCCCATTGTCTCTGACTTAAGAACCCTCCCTAATGGGAGGCAAAATGCACCTGACCCCACAGACATGAAAAATTTACACGCACTCTCCCAGCTTCTTTGCAGAGAGAACCACGCATGTGATCCAGGCTTAGCTGTTCTACAAGTACTTGCCATGATTTCCAGTTCTCCTTGCCTAGTCCTAAGCCCCCTCTCTTCCAGATGAATTTTTATATCAATTTTATGCTGTGTTGGAAATAAAGAAACACACAGGATGAGGTCGAAATGTTCTATATGGTACTACGATATTCTCTCTAGACCACAGGATATAGACATCTACCCATGGCCCTACTGTAAACTAGCTTTGTGTCACCATCATTGACAGTGTAACAAATACACCAAACGGAGCACTCTGGTGTGGCCGTTTTCAATAGGAGAAGTCGGATACCCGTGGGGGAAGCTGCCATATCGTCTAGTCAATTTTTTTGTGAACCTAAAACTATCCCTTTTGAAAATCTTTAAAAAAAAGTCCTCAAATGTATTGGTATTTTATATTTTAACAAATAAAACTTGCCTAAAGATCAGAATACATAGCTAAACCACTAAAAGCCAGGGAGTGGTGGCACATACCTTTAATCCCAGAACTCACAGGACAGAGGCAGAGGGAACTCTGTTAGTTCAAGGCCACCCTGGGCTACCGAGAGTTAATCTGTCTAAAAGAGAAAGGGGAGCTCCTGCAAAGGTGATCCCAGCGTTTTGAATTCCACGCCTTTAATCCCAGCCATAGGGAGGTGGAGACAGGAGCGGTATTGGCTGGGTAGAGAGAGGAATATAAGATGAAAGGAGACGGGAGTTCGGTGCAGTCTGAGGTTTGGCAGAGACAGATGTAGTCTGAGAATTGCCCCTGCAGTCTGAGGACAGGATCGCCCTTTTGGTCTGAGGATTCGGTAAAGGTACAAGGTCTCTCTAGTGGCTGGCTGCACTGCTTCTCTGGTCTCTCAGCTTTCACCTCCTAGTATCTGACTCTGGGTTTTTATTATCAATACCAATTAGAATTCGTGCTACCCTCGAAACCAAACTATTGTGTTGAGGGCAGGCTTCTATCAGTGACGAAGCATATTTCGCGGTCCAGGATTTGATCCCCAGGACTACAAGAATCAACAACAAAGGAGGGATTTCATCAGGAAGTAATTGAACGGTACAGATAATTTTAGGGGAACTACTTGGCTTGAAATAATAAATATGTGTGTGTGTGTATATATACATACACCTAGGAATTTAATATTTATTTTTATTCAGTCTTGAGTCATCAATAAAGTTTTATCATTTATTTCAGCATAAAGCTTGCAGATTTATTATTAAAGACTTCTGCTGTTTCAACATGGAACGTTATTCATTTTCTCTAGAGAAGAGAGGCTGGCTTCCTCTGCTGGTTTAACGTGCTCGACACTCTTGTTAGGTTCAGCTCTCAAATCAGACACTCCTGACCGTAGAATACAGCAGTTAACCCATTTAATAACAGTTTAATAAGAGTTGCATGAAAACCATCTGGTAAGATAGGTCAGATGAAATCAAGAAATTAAGTAGTAGGTGGCGAACCTCTCTGAAGGGCTTTGGGATAAAGATGGAGCCTAATGTGCTGATTTTAAAACAAGACTTTGCCATGAAAATGGGAAGAAAAAAGGAGACATCTTTGTCTAACACACCCTTCTACTGTGGCTAAATACTGGTTTTTAAAATATATATTTATATATTATGTGTGCACCATATATATGTATTTATATGTGTGTGTGTATTTACATATAATGTGCACACTCACATTAAAGGACAAGCTTCAGAAGTTAATTCTCTTTCCAGAATGTGGAAATGGGGATCAAATGCAAGTCATCCTGCAGGCTTAGAAGCAAGCACTGTACCAGGTGAGCTATCTTGATAGCCTTTAATATTTATTTTTGCTCCCACAGACCTAGTTCAAGGCCAAGAGACAGATGTGGCTCATTTTTTACTGACGGAACTTCAACAAGGGCAAAGAGAACATGCACCCCCAAAACACTTCAGAATTTGAGATTTCATTCCCCAACATGCCTCTCCAGTTTCCAGAAACTAAGATTTTGCCCATCTACCAGCATAGATGGAAATGCATAATCATTTTTAAAAAGAATTTTGCTAATTTTAGAGTTCCGTCAATGGGATTCAATCTCACATTTTATGAGATTTATATATAAATATAATTTGAGTGTCAACACTTGCTAATTTTTTTTCCACACAGCTTAAGGTAGATACGTCGGATATATTCTTTTAGGGACTGAAGCTGGAAAAAAGCCTTTTCAATACTGGGGATACAGCTCATCTGCAGAATGCACTAGGAGTTGACAGCCCTAGGCTGAACCCTTAGCTGTGGCTGTGAGTCAGAACTAGTAACATTTAGCCTGGTGTGGCAAGCACAGGGCTGTGATCCCGGCAACTGGGAGGCAGAGGCAGATAGAGCATAAACTCAAGGCCAGGCTGGGCTGCTCACCAGAAACTTTGCCTCAAAAACAGCACCAAAAATAAAACAATCAGGCAGAGGGGGCACACGCCTTTAGTCCCAGCACTTGGGAGACAGAGGCAGGTGGATCTCTGTGAGTTTAAGGTCAGCATGGTCTATGAGTTCCAGGACAGCCCAGGCTACAAAGAGAAACCCTGCCTCGAAAAAAAAAAACAAAACAAAAACAAAAATAAGCAAAGAGCGCTGCAAAGCCTGCACATGCTGGAGGAGGAGTGGTTGGTTACCAAGTCTCACAGCTGTCTCAGGCCGCTAGCGTTAACTCAGAGACTCAGCTGGGATTCACTGAGACGATGAGCTGGCACAGAACTCAACATAGAAGTTGTCAAAACCCAAGTATTTACCCAAATCTTTTCACATGACTTCATCTGGATGTAAAATCCCAACTGCTTTGTTCCCAACATGACACAAACCAGGTTCCAGTTAACAGCAAGGAACACAGACCATACAGATGCTTTATACAAAATGTTCCCATTATGTTTTCAAGCCAGTGTGCCCGAGTGAAAAACCCAGAGTGTGGGAACTGTGATAAAGACAGGACTCAGAGAAAAAGCAGTAGTTCCTCTCAAAAGGCCAAAGGGAGACCTAAGCCCCAAGTCCCATGTTTTGAAACTGGAAACCTTTCAAAGGCAAACTATGCTTGCTGTCTGGCCTGCCTGAAGGCACAGGTGCCGAACATCATTTCAACTTATTTCCCATGGTCCTGGCACCCTGGAAGAGGACAGTCTTTGTTGAGAGATGCTGTTACTCTATAGGTGGTTTGGCTTGCAGACCCCTGGTCCTGGAAGGGAGTGGGGGTGGGTACCTGCTTGCTTGGCAGCTCCATCCCAAGACCTAAGCTGTCTACATTTATGCTAAAAATTACAAAGGTCTCGAAGGCAACAAATAAAGTCTCCAGAATTAGTATCAGATGAGCCAAAACTTTGAAAAAAAAATTAACTGCTTTCAGAAAAATAATGAGAAAGACATTTTGGCCCTGACCCAGCAGAAGATGAATGTGCCCTGGGAAAGAAATTATGTGAACTAAAATTTCTCCATAGTAACAATTCTAATTAATTATTCAAAGCTAGGGGTTGATTTTCTAAGGTTATGAGATAACTATGCAGTCTTCTGTTTATATCATTAAAATCTGCTTCCTTCTATTCTTTGTATCTGTTTACCCAGGCAGTAATGAGAAGCGTGTAATAGAATCCTAACAGCAACCATGTAATAAAGGATCCACTGTTGAGGTGAGATTGCCACTTTGCAGGCTCTGTTTAAGGGATAATTAGTAATAAGCAGAAACTTTATCTAGGTCCACATAGCCAAAATATCCAGAGGTCTACAGAGCCCTTTATAAAAAGCATAGAGACAAATCAACAATGTATAAGGCCTTTTGAATTACAAGTTAATTATAATTGATGATGCTAAGTTTATTTATCTATGATGCCGTCACAGAAACGAAAACTGAAATATTACTTGACATTAAGTCATTTTAAAAGGCGCCACTTGCCAACAAGAGTAGATTTCACACGAGCTGAAAGAGAGGACTGCAGGGCAGCTCCAAAAGCTCCTTTGAACTGTGAATACAAACACACGAAGCATAGACTTTCTATCAAGAGAAACTGGGACGAAGAAGAGACTGACCGTGGCCAGAACAACCTTAGAGGAGGTGACCACATGGAATGTGATGCCACTCGGGTCACAATGGCCAAATAGGCACCAAAACACTACAGACAGGAGGGAAACCCAAGCCAAGTTAAACCGCTCTCCTCCCACTGAGTGAGCAGTCTGGCATGAAGTGGGGCTACACCTGTTAGGAATAAAATCTGATACCCCAAAACACAAGAACCAGTCAGGCAACAGTTGGTCAGACATAAAATTCAACTCCGTGTGGGACCAGGAAAGGGGCTTCCTAGAAATCAAACTCCTAAACACAACTGCTATCCTTCAACGTCTTTAACTGTGCTTCTGAATCTGAACGACTTTTAAAATTATGAACCTTTAACATCTTTCAGGGAAGGATTTGGTTCAAAATTGAAGCTTATTTCCAACATTGTGTCTCATTTAAAAAAAACAAGAAACTTAAGAACTACAGAGCCCTCATAACCCTGATCAGACGCAGAATGCGTAGAATGCACTCCAGAACACTGTTTGGTTTCTGAGTGTCTCCGGGTTGGTTCCACAGCCATGCACCTACCTAGCCTGTAGTGGTGGGATCTGGCTGCCCAGGGCTGCCTGCCATAACCCCCAAAAGAGCTCAACTCAACTTGGTGCACATACCTGTTTCCTTCTTGCTTCCCTTTCCTCCCTCTCGGCTCTTCTTCAGCACAGCCTTCAACATTGTCAACACTCTTCTGTTTCTGAAGAGAAAAGGGGAGGAGTTAAATGTAGGAGACACTGGGACTATCGCTTGCAAAATGACCTCATGTGTAATTCATGTTCAGAAAAAGATTAGTTAGGATAACCCAGAAGTACCTTGAGATTTATATGAATTCCCTATGAATAAACATGCAGTGGGAAACTACGGGGCAGAGACACCAGGAATGCAATAGAGCTTTCAATGAAGACATCAGGAGTTCACAGCCAGGTTAGAAAAGTGACAGCCGGCACAGGCAGTGCATTCTCCGCATTCCGCGTCTGATCAGGGTTATGAGGCTAAACTGGGCCCATTACTAGTAGTAAGGTACTTGGCAAGGTGATATAGACCTGCCAGCCCTAGCTCATGGAAACAAGAAGGAAACGCGAAATCACAAAGATATGATTAATAAGAGAGAAACTACACGGTTAAAAGAAATGCTTTTTTACAGGTGCCACCAAACCACAGACACCACTCTGGAAGGTTACTGGATTGGAACATACCTCGGAAGCATTTGCAAACCAAATACAGATGGAACCCATTTTAACCCTGATGCCAGGTGGCCCAATTAAACAGTGCAACACTCCCGTGCATTTTTACTATATATAGTTATGACTTTGGGAAGGAGATGAGGAGAATCCGCCTGTGGATGGCTGCTGAGTCCTTTAAAAGAATGAACTGCATTTTGCACAGGGGGGGGGGGGTGTTGAACTGAGTTTGTAAAAACAACACAATGGCCCAGGATTAAGATGAAACTGGAAACCATCTCTACAACAAGAAACAATGGGGCTATTATTTCCTCATGAAGCCCATGCACCAAGAAGAAGGCAGAAGGCATGCAAGCAGTGCCAAGCCCAAAAGGATGGGGCGCGAGGGGGGTGGGGGGAGCATGAGGCAACTTCCACTAGAGAAGGAATCCCAAACCCGCCTAACTTGAGAGCTTCAGGTGGCCTCAACAAGCTACATCTCAATGCTCGGAGTAAAGCAGTTTTGTGGCCCTCACTGAGAAGGATCAGGGGTCTCAACGTGCCGCCATCCCCAGAGCCACCACATAGCAAGCAGAGTGACCTTTCTTATCACGTGGTCTGTGCCTGTATTTATTTTTCCAAGCCTTTGTTTTACCAACAAAGAAACAGACCCTGGGAGACTGAGTCCACCCGGGGGTCACTCAGCTAATTAACAGCAAGGCCTGACCCCAAATATGCAGAGTTGCAGCTGGGCTCAGCGCCCCTTAGCTGGCTCATCCTCCTCAGCAGGCTGCCAGTGGCTGGCTGGCCTCTCGGCTCAGATCAGGGAGAGCTTTGGGCAAACAAACAAAACTGAACTATCTGAGGAGGAGGATATCTAGGAAGCCAGAGCGGTTCTTGGGGTTGAACCTTCCTACAAACAAGGCTTTACACACAAAAGGAGAATGGCTCAGGCCCAATTCTGCCTCTGAAGTGCTTCTTGAGTCACACAGTATCTCCCCATATGGAGCCCCATAGAAAACACAAATTTCTCCTGATAGTCATGCTCAAGACAGGGCAAAGTGATGTGGTCCTTTTAAAAGGCCATGAAAGCCAGACATGGTGGCACACGTCTGTAATCCCAGTAGTCAGGAGGCTGAGGCAGGAGGATCACCAGTTTCAGGTCAGCCTGGGCTGGTTAGCAAGACTTTCTCTAAAGAGTTTTTGGATTTGATTGCTTGTTTTTAATTTAAAGGAGGCGAGAGCAAATATTTAAAAAAAAAATAGAAGCTTGATAGACACACACATTTCATCTTCAAATCAACTGTCCGTTGTTCAAATCAACCATTCCATAAGCTTGGCCTAGACCCCTCAACACGTGCCATGGTGGCTCTCGCAGAGAGGCCTGTGCCTGACCCTCTGGCCATCTCAAGTAAAGGTCACAGTATGTCCACAAAGCTGCCCTTAATTGGCCATCAGGTCATTCCGAATCTGCGGCAGAACTACCATGCTACAGAGTAAGGTCTAGGTGACATTGATTTTTGGCACCCCGTTCCAGACATCCCGCTGGCCTGTGTCGGGAGCTCAGCTGTTTTTAGGACAGTTAGACCTATGTCAGCAGTCTTAGGGGTAACAGGCTATCAGGTATCAACTGTAGATTTCTCTCCTGGGTCCCCACTCTTCCACAAAGAGCTGACTTGGGGGAAAGTTTAAATTGTATTCTAAAAGCTGTCCAAACAATGACATGGAAAAATGAATCATATGTGAGTACAAAATAACTATACTACTCACTATCATAGCGTATGTGCATATGTACACACACACACACACACACACACACACACACACACCACGCGCGGGCATGCACGCAAACACACACCACAGTAAAGGTGGGAAAATAAAGACTCCCCAGGAATTAAATTCTGAAATCAACAAAAATCCAACTGAGTCATGCAAAATTTGTCTGGCCCAAAATTAAAAAAGAAGTCATAATCACAAGCCAGGCTAGCACTGACTTCAGCTCAGTGGATAGTGTACTTGTCACATATAAGTATGAAGACTTGAGCTCCAGTCCCTAGAACCCACGGAAAGCCAGAAAAGTCATACGGGACAGAGTACATTTGCAGCCCCCGTGTTCCTATACTGGAACAGAGAGAGGAGGATCTCCGGAAGGTCATAGCCAGCTAGTCTGTTGTCTGTAGTAATAAATAGGAGGCCTACCTCAAGGCAGATGACAACTGACACCACACACACTCACTCACTCACACTCACACACACGCATGCACATCATATACGCAAACACGTATATGCTCACACAAAAAGAAAAAAACGCACCAAAATTCTCTAGAAGATAAACTAATCATCAAAAGTTTCACTTTCGGTATTTCTCCTTTAGTTCCATCAAGTCTCTGAGGAAAGACCACAACACCCGTGTGTCAGACAGCAGAAACTCTGCTCTGCATGGTGTACTCTCTCTGTCATAGAACAGAACACCCTAGGAAATCAACAAGAAAAATTCAAAGGAAGATAAAATCCATCACAGCTGTCAATCACTTCAAGTCTTGGAGCCATACTAGCTATAAAGAGCTTGCTTCTACGGGGAGGAGGCAGAAATCTTTAATAAATAAATAAATTAATTAATAGGAAAAAAAAAAGAGCTTGCTTCTGAAGCGGCATGCATGCTGCCCGTCTATGCAGGGTTGAGACAATTTCCTAGCAGAGGGTAGGGACTGTGTTTATTCTCTAACAGACACAAACAGAAGCCAGAACACAGGCTCCACGCACCCACTCTGTTCTCAGTATTTGTTGACAGATTTAACCAGGCTCACATGAACATAGATGAGCAACTTCCCCCCAGATAAAGCAATTAGCCAACATTTATAGCAGTTTAAAATGGAAAGAGAACATTCCTATATAGTCTCGCTTGCAAGGAATACACCAAAACTCAGTCAAATTCATAGGACATCAGGGGATGAGAGTCGGCTAAGAATAGGCTGCATTTCTTAGGACCCCCTCGTGTCCACACCTAAATTAGCCTGCATGTGTCAGTCCAGTTATCCCAAACACCTAAAATCTTATGCTCTACACATTTCTTTTTTTTTATATTTATTATGTATACAATATTCTGTCTGTGTGCATACCCGCAGGCCAGAAGAGGGCACCAGACCTCATTACAGATGGTTGTGAGCCACCATGTGGTTGCTGGGAATTGAACTCAGGACCTTTGGAAGAGCAGGCAACGCTCTTAACCTCTGAGCCATCTCTCCAGCCCATGCTCTACACATCTCAGCTCAAGGAGCATCTCCTCTCCACCCACATCTGCTCAAAGCAAAACTCTCTGAAGATGCTTCGTCTCCCTGGTCCAAATAAAGTAGAGCTGAAGGGATGGCTCAGTAGCTGAGAGCACTCCCTGCTGCTGCAGAGCAGCTGGGCTTGGCTGTGAGCACCTATGCAGCAGGTCATATAGCCGGCTGCAAGTCCAGTTGAGGAAGATCCAACACCACCTCTTCTGGACTCTGAACAGCAGGTGCATGCATGCAGTGCACAGGAATACACACAGACCAAATGTTCATTCACGTGACAGGTAAAAAAAAAATGTAAGTCAATGAATGTTTCTTAAAGTTTCAGGGCATGAATTTAAACTCAAGTGTTTAACAAATGAGGGCTGTAGAGAAGGATCAATGACCAAGAGCACTTGAGGACCTGAGTTCAAATCCTCTGCACCTACATTAAAAAAAAAAAAAAACAGTGTGGTCCTACACTTCTTTAATGCTAGCACTCAGACAGAGACAGATGATCACTGGAACTTGCCAGCTGCCAGCCTACCTCTGGGTTCGGTGAGAGATCCTGTCGTCAAAGGAACAGGGCAGAAAGCGACAGCACAGGACACCCAACATTTTTCTCTAGCATGCACACCTGCACACACACGCACACACACACACACACACACTCATTCACACGCATCCAATATTTAACAAATTGAATAGAAACTCCTTATTATGACGTCACTGTCAGCCTAAGTATTAAGTATATCTCAGGCTGCTAAACATGACTGTTCAGTTTGTAAAGAGGAGCTCTCATCTTGATATTACTGGGCCAAAAGGAAACTTTACTTTTTTTTGGGGGGAAAGTGACTTTTCTACTTCCTTCTGTGTACAATAGCCTTTTCCTATTCCCTGAGTTCAGTCCAACTTTTAACAATGCCTTCTCCTCGGGGTCTCCAGGTTTGCACAGTCCATTTCTACTGCTGTATTTTTGTAGGTGAAAAATACTCAGTTCTACAAATTCCCCACAGCACCTCAACGTTCTTTACACAGAGCAAATGTTTTTATGCAAATAATTAAGAGGGTTATCAGGGGAAGGAAAACACAGTGGATGGTTAAGTCTTTCCACAAAGTTCTGATTAGTTATTTTAAAATTCCTCTGGTACCAGCTACTAATTGCCAAATTTATGGTCAGAGCACTCTGGTTCATACATGAAAAACAGATCTGTTCTCCACTGGCTACAAGGAGACTTTGTTTTGGTATTTCAAATATGCACACAAAACAGATCAGGGCAATGACAGAAAAGCCCAAGTCTGAAATCAATGCATTCTTCCTCAAACCGGGACAAGTTCAGCTCCAGAAATAACCAAGAGCTGCATTCCTGCAAGGCCAGCGCAAAGGCGGAACCCCTGTCCCGCAGAAAACCCTGCTAGCTCCCGAGGGGTCCTCTCTAAGCAAAGGTCACCTTCACCCAGGCGGCAGGACACTCCTGACTAGAACAGGGGCACCACCACTCCTCCTACAGCGCTGACAGTGAGGACCAGAGAGGCCGGTTAGAGAAAGTGAGCAAATGCAAACTCCATCCCAGGATCTCCCTCTCTTAGAGGCTTTCCTTAACCTTATGTTATTGACACTCCTGCTTTGCCCAGCAGCCTGGGATAGCCTGCATTATCAGACCCCCTTCCCCAACCAAGTATGCTTTCTCATTTCCACATCAACAGACATTTCTGAAGGAGCATGATGCTATCATCTGTAATTTTTACACCTCAAACAAACAAACAAGACTCATTTTGAGGGGCTAGAGAGAGAGTTCAGCCATTAAGAGCACTTGGTGCTTCTTGCAGAGGACCTGCGTTTGGTACCTAGCACACACATCAGGCATCTCAAAACTGTCTACACTTCAGTTCCCGGGGACACAGCATCCTCTTTTGGTCTTAGTAGGTAGCCACATGCACACGTACACACAGATACAAGTAATAAAATAAAATTTAAAGACTATTATTTTTATGAAGTCTTTAACGAACTGAATATGCTCAATTAAAATGCAAGTCCTGAGCAATGGGGGAACTGGCCCTGGGTCTTTAGGGTCAGTGAGTTGCAGAAATGGGGTTACAACCAGATTTTTCCAACAGAAGAAGGAACATGAGCTAGTGTTGGGGCTCAGACAGCCTAGATTTGGCAATGAAAGGCCTAACAGCAAAGCTCTGACATCCTGCCTTCCTTCCCTCCTTCCTTCCCCCACTTTCATTCTTCCCCACAGTCAGTCATGATGTCAGAACTCCTTCCCAAAGTGGGTCACAGAAACTAGAAACCCTCCTCTTAAAGTGAGCCATAAAGTCTGGCATAGTCCCCTAACACTCCCTCCCTACCTTCCTATGAAGGAGCTGGCCAAAGACAAAGTCTACAACCTACTTAGTCTCAAAGTCTGTAAAATACATGTTCCCGGAGTCCCGCCTGTCTGAAGCCAGGAAGGAAGAGCTATACACACAGAACCCAAGAAGGATGCGAACATAAAGGCCTCCTTGGGGCCCCAAGTCTGCTTCCAGTAGATCAGATCCTATTGTCCAATCACAGCTCTACCAGATCATCTGCACATTTAAGCATACAACGGACAGTTCTCACTGGGTTTGGGGGCTTGCAAATCTGAAGGACCTAACGACACAGAACTTTCTCTTTTTCTCTTGTACGAGCAGTCGTGATGTTTTCACTCTACACATATCCCCAAGTATCTTCTCCGTGCCAACCATAACGGACAAAGTCAAGCATACTAACCACGATGCAAGAGAGGCAGCAATGTTGACGGCCATGTCTGGAAGCTCAACAAGTCTCCTCTAGTTTCTCCACAAGGAAAGAAAGTGAGAAAGGTCCATGAAGGCTCAGGTTAGCCCTGTGGAGGGGGAAGATAAGCATGGAGACTCCTGGGGCTTGGCTAGGAACCACAGTCTTGAAGAGGTCTCAGCACCTCTCCCAGAGCTTTGTGGAGGATGGCACCCAGGCCAGGAGTCCTTCCTGGAGCTCCAACCCGCCTCGGGTTAGCTCCATAGAAACCATCTCTGAAAGCCATTTTCCTTCCCGTTAGGTTTTGATTCAAAAGGGCTACAATCTCCAACTAACCTCAGCTGCCTCGTTGACATGTGGCCATCAACTCCCTAAATAAAGAAGAGGTCCCATATGCAATGTGAGAGAAAGCCATCCACCTTTCACTCAGCCGAAGGGATCACTGGTTCCTGACCCCGCCCGCCCCCGGACTGGTTAAGTTCAAGTCCCTTCCACCAGTGGATGCTGCAATTTTTAAGAAGAAATTATTTCTTGTTCCCTTTCCCACCGTAAATCACAATGGTTGACAAACGCTCACCACACAAAAGGAAGGCCTCGGAGGGAGGCTGAGGTGCAGGTGATAAGCTTTTAGTATGAAAAGGGAAGAGACCTTAAAGACATTCTCCAAAAAGTGTTAAAAGGCACTCAGTCAATCAACGCCAGCTGGATGAAGTCTCGTATTAGAAATCTAAAGAAATTAAATTTTATAAATTGCACTGCATCTGGCCTCAAAGTGAAAAGGGTCAGACAACTTCAAAGATGCCTGTGAAAGGCGGCCATTCATTACAGAAACATCTCTTGCTTATGGAGCTGACAGATGAGTCTTTCACTTAATACCCCAGAATAAAAGACCTCAAAAAATCCCTTTTCCCCTTCGTTAGAAACTGGCAACGACTACTAACGAGGTTATAACCTCCACATGCCCTAATTTTCATTAGGATGAGAGATCTGGGGGCTTTGTTGTTTTCATTTAATTTTATTTTATATTTATGATTCTGGGTGCTTTTCTTGCATGTGTGTGTCTAGTGCCCATGGAGACCAGAGGAAGGTCTAGTTGGCTGTGAGCTGCCGTGTCTGGGCTAAAAACAGAACATGGTCCTCTGGAAGAGCGGTCAGTCCTCTTCACCAGTGAACCATCTCTCCAATCCTGGGGACTGCAATTCTTAATGCCCACTTAGTGTTTGAGTTTGTTTCTTTCTTTCTGTTTTTCAGTGTTCTGAGTCAGGGTCTCTTACTCTATCACAGTCCTGGCTATCCTGGAGCTTGCTATGTAGACCAAGATGAATTCCAGTTTAGTAGAGGTATGCGCCACCACACCCACACCCATCTCCTTTTCCTCAGTCTCTCCCTAGGTGATTCTAATATGTGGACAGCAACACTTACCACACATGCTGGGCTCCGCTCTGGGCACTTTGCATGTATGGAGTCATTTCACCTTCTTCAAAGTATCCTTTGGGGAAACAGGCCTGTCACAGAGCGGACACATGACAGCCTTGTTTGTTACCCATCCAGGCACCAGACTGTTTCGCACAGCTCCAGGCCTTGGCCACACAGTCTCTATGCCTTTCTTCCAGGCCTTGATGAACAAGTCAAGCACAGGCGAAGTTGGCCAAAATGAAAGAAATTTTTCAATTTTCAAGGGGGTTATGAGGGAAGGAGAGGAAGCAGCGTTCTATGCCTCAAATCTATCCTGAAAGAGAAGCTCCTCCACTGAGGTACCTACTGGCCCCCAGTGTTACTTCTGACTAGTGTTGTGGCTACAGGCACTGTGCAACAGAAGGTGCACTAAAGGTGGGAAGCCCAGGAGGTCACTGCACACACAGGGAGTGGAGAAGGACATGGGGGACAGAGACACCTGTGTTACGTGGACAGCGATTCATATCTCTCATGTTAAAGAGGAATTCCACTTTCGTCATTTAACACGTGTTAAATGTAGGACCTGTGGCAAGGGATGGCCTGATACTGTCTCATGTTCTCTACGCAGTTCACACAATCTAATAATATTGCAGGGTGTCACCACTGAACGTCCGCTCTAATGTCTGAGTGTGCCTGCACTGAAAACGCAGTGGGGAAGCCGAGCAGTAGTGATGCACAACTTCAGTCTCAGCACTTGGGAGGTAGAGGCAGATCTCTGAGTTCCCAGTCAACCTGGTCGAGTTCCAGGACACTGGGGCTCTTACACAGAAAAGCCC
>NW_026067899.1:11529286-11536577 GCF_014885135.2 Alexandromys fortis
ATTTTTGTGTTTTTTACTTTTTTGTTGTTTTTTCTTTTCTTTTTTTAAAGACAGGGTTCCTCTGTGTAGCCCTGGCTGTCTTAGAACTCACTCTGTACACCAGGCTGGCCTTGAAATCCCCAATGCTGGGATTAAAGTCAAGAACTGCCACCGCCCAGTTGACTTATTTTTTTAATGCCAAGGAATCTAGTTATTAAATAATTTAGCAAATCTAGTCTCAAAGTCAGATGAGAAAGACACAAAGTTGTCATCCACAATGGGGATTTTGACTTTAGAGATCATGGGCTGAATTCTAGCAATCTGGACCTTCTACTGGAATAATGGTTTTGAATGGAAATGGTTCTAAGTGAAAAATACAATTACAAAGAATCATACTGAAACACAATTGCCAAAAATATTGAAAAAGCAACAGAAGGAATGACATGGCCCTTAATACTGAGATAAAAGCAGAAAATCTGATATGGCGGCTTTTCAGGCAATGATGATTAAAAACAATACATCTGGAGCCTAGTACAAGAATCTGTGACTTCGACGTGATCAAATCTTCAGAGTTGTGTTGCTGGCTTTCATGACTGAAGCAATGACAAAAGATTAGTGAAATCATGTCCATTGATCCATCCACTCAAACCAATTTCCCCTCGTTATATAATGACTCTAAAGTTTGCAGACCCAAAGGGCTTTGCTAGTAGCTCAGGTACTTCAAACAGTAACTCCGCTTTACTGCACTCGCGGAGCCCGTGAGATCCAGAAATAGAACAGTACTCCGCCATGGGCAGACACAATGGCTGGACGCTGCCTATCTGCACCAGAGCTAGCAATCAAATGCCACATCCCACGGCTAAGTTTTCCAGTCGTCTACTTACCAAAATCATCGCTGGCAAATCACTAACTCATCTGCACTCGTCCAGCATGGAATGCAGGAGGAAGACCACCCACCCTTCACAGAGCAAGACAACACACAAAACCTGAAACCAGGGTTCATATGTGGGTCAAATGTACTTCCTCAGGTGTTACTTTATATGCAATGTTGGCTTTACTGTTTTCTGTGTTTACTGTTTGGGAAGACAAGGGTATCTTGCGAGAACTGTGGCTGATCTGAACTCCGTAGACCAGACTGGCCTTGACTTTGCAGCAATTCTCTTGCCTCGGCCTCCTGTGCCCAGAGATTACTGGAGAGCACCATCGCCCTGGGCTTTGTCTCACTGATTCTACACAGCATTTATGGCCTGGCAACCACAGTCTTTCAGCCAACTACACCGAGGAGGAAGGGTGTGATCCCAAGGCTTACCTCTCCTGCCCACTATTGCCTAGTCTACAGTCAGGCCGTTCCCCAGCTGCACACCCTAAATCAGGAGATCCCCGGAGAAAGATAACTATGACTCAGAGTCTAAAATTCATGGACTTACACTGGGCAGCACCAATTTCTCAGGCGCTCCAGTAACGGAGAAGGCTTTTGTTTGCATGACTTGAACTACAGCAGCAGCTGCTGGAGCACCACGCTTCTCCTAATTACCTAAGTCTGGGTCCCAGTGTCTGCCGTGGCAGCGGCCAAACTCTCCAAAAAAGATACAAGCCTTGAGCTATGCAAAAAATGCTGGGTGGTGACGCTGAATGAACTAGGCAGCAAATTCAAGCCAAGAGTAAAAACCACCCCAACTAAATCTCCATCACAGAATCATTTCTATGCGTGCAGAGATAGCAGACGTTATTTTCAGGAGTTCCGTAAAATCTGAGTCAAGCCTATGAACTTGGGGGCAGAGGCTAGGGCTGTAGCTGAGCTGGTACAGTGCTTGCCAAGCATGCACAAAGCCCCGGGTTCAGTCCCCTGCGCTGGGCAAACAGTGTGGAGTGGCCCGAGCCTGACCCCAGCACTAGGGACACAGGGTGAATCAGAAGTTGGAGGTTATTGTTGGCTATCTAGGGAGTTTGAGACCAGCCTGGGCTACATGAGACTATCTCAAAATAAAAAAGAAAAATAAATCTGTGCAGTTCATGCTTTAAATCTAAAGGTATGTCCCAGTCCACATACATATGTTTAGGGGTTTTGGGTTTTTTTTGTTTTGTTTTGTTTTTCTTTTCTTGAAAATCAGTGGAAGGTTCAACAAGCCATTACTAAGTCTGCACTGAAACCATCATCACCTCTTTGAACATGTATGAGACATATCCCATCCCTCAGGAACAAAACAAAACAGGCATTGTGAGTGAGCACACACATGCATGCACATGCATGCACATGCGCGCGCGTGCGCGCGCACACACACACACACACACACACACACGAGATCACTTTGGATGTGGAGGTCCTGATATCGAGAAGCCAATTTCCAAAATTAGAACATTGCATACACATTTTCCACACACACAGGACAAAGTGACTTCCTAAATACCAGTGTGTGGTCCACATGCCTTCCTTTAAAGAAACCCAACTAGAGCCCAGTGAAAAGCAAGACGCATGCTTCTTGAGTGACTCTGAATGAGGGACATCCAATCTGAGGTGGTTCTAAGTATAAGGAAGACACTGCACAGATGAACTTGGTTTTCAGTCTCAACGAAACATCTCTCTGGTACAGCAAAATGCGTCTGCAACAAAGCCGGGAAAAACAGCCCACCCTTGGTGCATTAAAACTTCCCAAACCAAATCCTTTCTGCCTGCTCACAGACATCAGGAAGCTCCCACTTTGAGGTTTTGATAGCTCTCCCAAAACATAAAATCACACTCATCTCACACTTAGACCCTAACGGACCTTCCTGTAGCCATCTCCCCGCTAGACTGTAAAGCTGTTAGACACTAGATTCCGTGGGCCCAGCAATGGGCTTGGAAACAGCAGCTGTGGAGACATGTGCAGCCAGAGCATTAGTTCTCACCAGAGACCAACAGAGAAGTGGAGACAAGCTCAGCCACCTGTTCCAGGTCACACCTTTGCTCTTCCCCCCTCCCTCCTCTCCCCTGGGGATCAGTCACCTCCTAGAACACTACCCATGCACCACTAGGCCTTAGATCGAAAGATAGCTGGCATTACCATGAAGTCTCTCGTACTGCGAAAGGAGGCTAAAGACAGCATCCTTGGAAAACCCTGGTGTCCTCTCTATACTGTGTCAGTGCAAATCTACAGCCCATGTGCTCGGAAACACGTTTACCTGTAGACGTGAACTCCATACTCCACAAACAGCCTCCAGCCGTCCAGCCCTGGATGCTCGCCTTGAGTATCTTTACTATAGTCACTCTGACTGCTACTTCTGTAGACAGCTCACAGACCTATTACTCCATTGTTCTACCAGCACTACGACCCTACGACCACAGTCCATGACGATGCCAACACTGCACCTCTCACACTAGGCCCTCCCCTTCCTCTCCCAGACCTCCAGAGGCATGCCTGAGACCCAGGTTCCCGCTCTGAGTTCCACACTATTTTGTCCCCCAGACTCAATTCCTCCATGTCTTTATGGCCTCGAGTGTCTGCTAAGCAATCAGGACCACCGCTTCTAGTCTCTCCTCACTCATCCCACTTCTCTCGAGAGGTCCTCCCTTCCCCCCCCCCACCCCCCAAAGCCCCCAGGCTGATTCTGCTAGCTTTAAGCTCCGGAGTGTGTCAGAATCACCTAGAGGTATTGCTGAGGCAGACTGCTGGGACCCAGCCGGGCAGCGTCTGCTTCCTGTGTCTGGGGAGCAGCTGAGTTTCCGATTATAATGATCCCAAGCTGAAAATGATGCTGAGAGTTTGCAGGTCCTCCGAGGACCACTACCACAGACACTCCACTCCCTTCCCCAATCCCTTCAGCATGGGGCAGGGTGGCTCTTATTAAACCCGAAATTTTAACTTTCTAATAACTAAGTTGTCTCTTACCAGGCCTACCAAGAACATCAGGTGCACGTTCTGGCAAAATTACCGGCCAAACAGCCCCACGCCAAAATTTATAGGACAAATTTTGTAGGCACGGAACTTTAAAAGGTAATGTCAAAATACCACAGTAACAACCTGGGCCCTTTTCTGAGCCAACCATTTTTACCAAAATGTAATGGGAAAACATGATGTGGGGTGGGAAATAGATTATGTCCTCAGAATAATGGGGGAGTGGAAGCTAACAGTACACAAAGTAGGTAGGGTTCACGTTGGCACCCTGCAAAACATGTCCCAAGATCAACAGAACAGAAAACGTGAGAGCATTTTACTCAAACGAACTTGCCTAGACTTGACTATCCGGGGTTTGGAGATCATACCTTATTCTGCTCTAAGGACAGTTTTTCTAAGTACTAATAACAGAAACTAGCTCTATGTATACTGTCTTTATTAATAAGGTCTTTACGTAAGTCTTTCCTGCCTTTATCGCCCACAGGTGACTGCTCCAATAATCATCATCAACACCAGAAATCTGGGAGGGTTCCTATCTCCACACAGCCAGGAGAAAGCATGCCTGTTGGCCAACTCTCAGCTCCCATGAACTGCCCCGGGGCTTCAAGGTACTGCTCCTCAAGACATTCAGTTCCCATGAATACTCTGTTAGGAAAGAAAGCCTGGCCCCACCATCCTTGTCTCAGGCCACCTGGTTACCATCACAGCTATGAGAAGCCCAGGGCCGGACTCCAGAAGAGGCACAGACAACAGAGGCCACATCTCCATCTGGTTTGAGTTGCTGTAACAAAGTCATTTCGAAAGGAAAGAAGTGTATGTATTGAGTCCCAGAGTTCAGAAAGCCAGAAGGACGCCACTGTGGGGCAGCACCCGGGGAGACAGCACAAGGACAAGCGGACACATGCTCCATCTATAACACATTCTTGAGAAGCAGAGCCCATTTCTAGGCCCTGCACTGACCATTTTTAACAATCCGGTCATTGAACTTCCTCTCACTTGTCAACACTGTTACATGGGAACCAAGTTTCAACACCCATTTGGGAGAGGACAAACTACATCCGAGTCATACCAACTCTGAAAGGAACAAAGATGTACCTTGGCAGAGGAGAACCTGAGTGAGACCTAGTGGCCAACTCCAATTCAGCTTACCTGTCAGAGGTCTAAAACACAACCGGCATTACGGGAACAAAGCACGCCATCGTGGGTAGAGCCAAAGGTTTAGGCTTTGGAGTTTTGAGGGAGGGTGACCCAAAGATTTGAATAATAACTTTCAATATGCCCTGTAATGCTGTGTCTATACGGAGTCTCTCTGAACCTTAAATTACTCTTATAATCCCCCAACAAAGTCATGAGAATTAGCATACTGTTTGACAAGTGCCTAGGTCAACTGTGTCCAGAATGAACTAAGACTAGAAATGTTCTCGACTGGCTCTTAAAAGACTTCAGACCTAGGTACATGCTCTAAAGCCTGGAGCATCTAAGTGTGGTCGAATGACTTTTAAATCTTTTCCAGTGGTGTGTGGTGTGGTGTACACACTTGTCATCTCGGTACATGAGAAGTCTTTAGCGTTCAAGGCCAGCCTAAGTTACATAATGACCATCAGGCTACCCAGAGCTAGAGATCAAAATGCTGCCCACCCAAATACATACATAAAATCGCCCTTTTCCTTATTTACAATATTAAAAATGACAGTAATTAATTCCTAATTAGATCAAGGGGCTAAGGGAGGAGGAAGAATCACTAATTTCTGGCTTTAATGACAGTCACTGTAGAGCCAACCATCAAAAATGGAAAAGGAGATGGAAGCACTGG
This sequence comes from Alexandromys fortis, assembly GCF_014885135.2. NCBI lineage: Eukaryota > Metazoa > Chordata > Mammalia > Rodentia > Cricetidae > Alexandromys > Alexandromys fortis. The sequence goes on from NW_026067899.1 coordinate 11,534,951, forward strand.
GGTGAGGACTTTGGAGTGGGACAGGAAGCAAGAGATAATTAGGGAGGAAATGAGTTAAGTTTAGATATCCCGAGTTAAAAGTACCCGTGAGTCATCCAAAAAGAAAGGTCCAAGAGACCGAGATGAGGATGAACTCAGAGGGGTGGAGGGAGGAACATGTGGGTGGCGGCAAACCTGGAATGATTGAGATGCCCTAAAAGGGCTGAGCAGAATAAATGAAAACCACCACGGATGAAAGTGACCTAGGGGACAGGCACGCAGAGGGCTGACAGAGGAGGAAGAACAGCAGTCATGAATGTGCAAACGGAGCCAGAGAAGGTTCCAGGAGTACTGGCGCTACACAGAAGTCCTGTCAAGGGCTACAGAGTAACCACAGAGGCCTCCTATCAGGAGCCCCACGTGACCTCAACAAGAGCAGCTTCTGTTGAGGCAATGGCAAACAGATGACAAGCCATCTGTGAGGTCCCTCCCGGGCCATGGAATTCTCTAACTTCAAAACTGGAGCTCGCCATTCCCCAAAACCAAAACATTAACAAGACCTGAAATATGAATGGGTTGCAAAGATTTTTTTTTCCAGATAAAAGGAATTTGCAAAAGAGAGACATAGTTAAAAATACAAGATAGGGCCAAGGAGATATATGAGCAAGAAAAGGCATGGGCCACCATCCCTGACAACCTGAGTTTGGTCCCCAGGACCCACATGATAGGAAAGAACAAAGTCTTACAAATAGTCCTCTGATCTCCACAGGTACTGCAGCATGAGTATGCCTGTGTGCACTCCAAGACACACACATACACACACACAAAATGTAACTAAAAACAAACGAATAAAATCGGGACACATGTTCTCTGTTAGCAAGTTTCTACATCCTGAAGCTCATCCCAGAGAAGAAAAATAAAAAATTCTCTGGCACACTAAATCTGAAAAGAAAAAAAACCTGATAATTCACTAAATACATCTCCAGCCCAGTCAATCTCTTAAGAGCGATGCTCCTCAATCACTATTTCAATGTGACCCTGAGGAGGGTGTGACTGCAATGGGAGACTCCATTTCAACACGCAAATCTCTGGTAGAATTCCACCCAAGCAGATTCCCACCTGGATTTTCTAAATCAGGCAAACTTTTGCTGAATTTAGCAAGCTGCTCTTCGGCGTTACTTTCTCATACTATGTGTGGTTAAAATTGTAGAAAACGCTGTTCCCGTGCAATTTTAGGCTAAGGTTGTGAAATGGTTCAGTCATAGATGGCAGAAGGGAATGTTGGTTTGGCAGTAAAAAGTGGTTAAACTAGTTAGTGAGGTTCAAAATAATACCCTCAAACATCTGCTCAGGGCGAGAAGGCATTTTTCTGTTTTCAAGTGAATACATACAAGTATTTTTTACAAAACGTTAAATATTAATATAGCGAAGGGAAGGCTTGACTATTCAAAAATTCTGAGATGTTGCTGGTGGTGGTGGTGCCTCTGCCTTTAATCCCAGCACTGTGGAGGCAGAGGCTGTGAGTTCGAGGCCAGCCTGGTCTACACAGAGAGAAACCTTGTCTCGAAAAACAAAAAAAGGAAGAGAGTTGTTGGGTGTGGTAGTACACACCTTTAATCCCAACACTTGGGAGGCAGAGGGAGATTGA
>NW_026067899.1:11536596-11591963 GCF_014885135.2 Alexandromys fortis
AGGGAGGGAGGGAGATCCCCAGATACGTTTCCTATAACACACCATGTATTCTTTGTAGACACTGCTGAATCTAAGCAGGAGCTGAGACAATGTGACCACCAGGCTCCTCTAGGACAAGCACACACCAATCACTTGTCGTTAAAAACCAAAATGTAGCAGGGTCTCATCCTTGCCCAAACCCTACCTCAGCGTACCCGGGCTGAGTCCAGGATTCTCATGTTTTACCTTCATGGGAGACTCTAACACGTATCCCCTGTCATGCCACCATTTTTTGGCAAAACTCCCGAAATCAGGGGAGCAGCGTGGCCACTGTTCTTGATGGATGAACAGGGTGTGTGACAGAACGGGAGGCACACAGAAAGAAATCCCCTGGCCAGCCACAGGGAAGGCAGCAGAATGAGCATCACAGGGACATCTGAAGAACAGGCTTTGGAGAAGCCTTCGCTTTGAGTCTCTCCCCCTCTGGAGAAGTATCTCCAGTTCCCACAGAGAGATCTAGATCAGTCTTTGGTGGACGTCCTGCGGGGGCCTGCCCATGCCTGTGTGGGCATCTGAGCCTAACTGGAATGCTCCAAGCTGTCCTCAGCCAACGTCAGCCTCGGGACCTATTCCCAATCAGACCGCTCTCCTTGAGGGGACAGCAGGGATGCTCCAGGCCTTCTGCAGGCTCTGCGGTAGAGATAAGGAACACGAGTAGAAAGAAAAGCAGAGGGCTGGTGAGAGGGCTCAAGACTTCGACCTGGGCCCCACCCCAGAATCCTGAAAACTATCCAGAACGGGCAAGAGACAGACATGCAGGCTCCAACTGATAAACCCAAAGAGCCAACCTAGGAGTGGTGTTTAAGGACGTAAGGACAGCTGTAAAGTGTGTGAGTGTGTGTGCGCAAACACACACACACACAATGCACACATACAATAAATGAAAAGAATGAAAAATATTTTGAAAAAATGAGATGAAAGGGAACTTCCTTTCCTTTCTTCCTTCCTCTTTCTCATGTAGCCCAGGCTTGCCTATGTGGACAATGACCGTGAAAGTTTGTTTTGTTTTTTTTTGCTTGTTTTATTTTGTTTAAATAGGGTCTTACTATGTATAGTCCTGGAACTCACTATGTAAACTATGTTGGCCTTTGACTCAGTGATCCACCTGCCTCTGCCTCTCTGCCTCTCTGCCTCTCTGCCTCTGTCTCCTAAGAGCTGGGATTAAAGGCATTTGCTAGCATGTCTGTTTATTTCAGGATCTGGGGACCAAGCCTAGAGCTCTGTCCATGCTAGGCAAGCATTTGAGAAACTGACCCATGTCTTCAGCCACGAAGTAAGTATTTGGACAGGAAAATCACAGCACACATTTAAATTTTTCCCCCTAAAGTTCTGCTGTAGGAATTCCTACAGCCAGTAGCCCTTAAATTACCCGCCCACTTGGGCACAGCCTCTTATACTATTTAAGCCCATGTAAAGTCACGCGTCTGGCCTCTTCTGGCTGCGGATTCAGTTGCTGTTCTCCGTTCCAGCATTGTGATCTGTGAGTCTACCCCTAAATAAATAACCCTCTATTATTCTCAATTCTGAGCTAGTGTGGGATTTTTTTTTAAGCATCCTTCTTCAAAGTTCCTAAAACCACACACCTAGAAAATCCTCCATGGAACCCAGTGTGCCCACCAGAAGTGAATGGGCAGGCTGCAGAATGGGCAAGAGACATGTAGGCTCCAACTGATAACCCCAAAGAGCCAACCTAGGAGTGGTGTTTAAGGAGGTAAGGACAGCTGTAAAGATTCCCTTATTCATCTCCTGGGAGACAGAAGGCAGCTTGTAATTAAATCTGACAAAGTTTTCTTGCAGAACTAGGGGCAGGAGACCAACAAGACAAAAAGAGACAGTCAATCTAACTTTATTAAAAAAAAAAAAAATTGAAGTCAGACACAGGAGTGTGTGCCTGTAGCCCCTGCTACTCTTACTCTGGAAGCTGGGGGCAGGGTCACCTGAGCTCAGGAATCTAAGGCTAGCTGAAACAACAAAGGGGGACACTTCTTCAAAACATAACAAAAGGGTTCGAGTGTAACTCAGTAGAGTGCCTGCCTAGGCACAGAGCCCTAGGTTTGATCCCCAGCGCCACACAAACAGGTGTAGTGACTAGAATCTCATCACACCAGAAGTAGAGACAGGAGCATCAGGAGCTCAAGGTCATCCTGGGCTGTGAGAGGCCTATCCTATAAATAAACAATCTGTGCTACTTTAATCAGTTGTATTCTGTATATAAACTGTAAAAGCCAATACAGCATATATTAAATATACTCAGTAGGAAAGTACTGTACTAGATAAACACAAAGCAGGTGGTGGTGGCACACACCTTTGATCTCAGCACTTGGAGGGAGGGGAACAGAAGCAGGCCAGCCTGGTCCACAGAGTGAGTTCCAGGACTGGCTCCATAGCTACTGAGAAACCCTGTCTCAGATAAACAGAACAAAATAAAAAACACCACCAAAAAAACTGGGAGGTAGATACACACACACACACACACACACACACACACACACACACACAAACCAAAGAACTCAGAAATAAGCATAAATCAATTAAATTAGAAAATGCTGAAAGGATATACCAAAGTTTATAGAAGATTAATCAGAGTGTTTTAATAGTAAGAAACTGATGTTTTTTAATTATTAAGTTTGTTTTCATTAAAACACGCTATATTTCCCAAGCCATCAAGAGTTTCAGGATGTGTCTGTATCAGTATGTCATCCCGCTCTCTCTCCCTCCCCACCTCACCCCAGGCTCCACTAGCCTCCAACAGAGAATGACTATCTCACTCACTTGAGGGCACCTGGAAAGTTCCTCCACAGAGGCTAAGCAAAGAAAGAACCAAAAAAATGCCAGCTTGTCAGAACACTTACCCTAAGGGACAAGCAACCCACACGCCCTGAAACAGCCCTGGGCTGGCTGAGAACCCACAAGCAGTGGAGGCAGAGAGGAGACGCAGCACTGAGGAACTCCAGAGCCTGGGAACAGCAAGAGGTCTCAGTTTTGACACGACTGAGGTCCCCCCCCCCATCTCCAGACCCCAGCGAGGTACTAGAAGTGTCCGGTTCACCTCCGCTAACCAAGTTCTCTTCAGAGAGGTTTGAGGCCCAAGGCCACAGAGAAACATTTCAGGGTTTAAGGTAACCTTGGGGACCTGAGTCCCTCTGACTTTTCCTCTCCACATTTCTTACCTCAGTCACAAACACCAGCTTTCTCCAAGTCTCCCGTTTCTGCACGCACGGCTCAGCTTGGCACCTTAGCTCTCCTGCCCTTCCTTGCTCTGAGCGGCCATTCTCCCCACTAGGTGTATTAGTCACCCTCCATGCCTGCCCCACCCCCACAATGCTTCCTCTGTACCAAAGGCACCCCCCCCCCACACACACACACACACGCACCCAATCAGTCTTGGGTTAGCATGGGTGCCACTCGGCCTGGACCGTTGGTTTCTGGAGGGCTAGTGTGACCTGCCACCACTCTCCTGCTTCTCTGAAAAGACCTGTCAGACAGAGACTCAATGCAGGCGTCCCCACTGGATTCTAGAGGGCTCCTGTGACTGAGTCAGAGCCTATTTCCTTGTTGCTACACCTGTCCAGGAAAAGCGTTATTCCCAAGGGTACTTTCCACACTCACAAACAGCGACAACTCTGTCTTAAGTCAGTACCCTCATAGCCACAATGCCAGGCTTCACTACCAATGAGGGCAGGATCGTGTGTCGTCAAAACCGGGCCAACAAAATCACCCTGGCAGGGCCCAGAGCACTAATAGTTCGAACATGCAGAGGCTGAGTGGAGGCCTTTCCTCCCCTTTAAATTGGTTTAATGAGGAGCTAGAAGTCATGCCCCGCCCCCATACCCACCAGGACTTAAAAGATGAGAACGGAGCACCACAGCCTTTCTCTGGGAGCAAACCAGGCACTGATCTGGGGAAGGTCCAGTCTCCTCCACCCACTGCAGTATCAACTGGGACCTCACTGGTGCAGACACAGGGAGAGAAGCTCCCCAGGGGACAAGTGGTCGCTCCCATGACAAATATTTAACACTGCCTCAAAAGGCACACCTCCATTCATGCTCATGATAAGCAAATGTCAGGGCTTCAGGGCACCCCGGCTGCTCCTCCACCAGACAAGGGTCTCATCCACTGCAGGACAGCACCACCTGGTGAACAACAGCTTGCAATAGCTAGGTGTCCTAGTGTGTGCTCCTCCCCACCACCTGTCTGTCAGGGGAGCAGACAGACCTGTGTCTCCCAGCCACCGCAGGCCCTTCGTCAGTCCTGCATAACACACCTCCTCAGACAAGGCACATGTCTCGTGCACGCCCTCCTCTACGGTCAGACAAGGATCAAAAGATGTCCACTCGGGTCCACACCAGGCCCTCTGCCAGAGAGACCCCACCTCAGACACGTGCGCCCTTCCAATTAGACCCCCAGCAGGTTATGTACACAGCATACTTGTTCCCTGGCCTCTGCCCCACCAAGAGCAAACCGCCCGTACCACTGCTTCCGGCAAAGCCAGGGAACACATCCTTTCTGAATTTGAGACTACAGCAAAGGCAGCAGGAGAAATTACAGAGGCCAGAGGGGAAAGAGCTTCCTTCGAGGAGAAGGGCCACCCTGACAGCCTGTTTTTGCGGTGATGCGATCACAGAGGGCAGATTCTGTATCTGGTCCGACAAGGGTTTTAAGGATCTCCGCTGTAATTACGGGAAGGAAAAAGAGAGGCCGCGGAGATGGAAGGAACTCTGAGTGGTACTTAAGAAGTTACTTATTACTATAGTCAGACTGCCTGCTGTACTCAAGCAAAAACTACGCCTTGAGACTTTTGTCCCTCAAAACCAACTTTAGATTCGCAAAAAAAAAAAAAAAAAGCATGAAACTTTTTGCTAATCGCTCTCAAATCCCCTCCATTCAAAAATATTTTCAGTATACAGAACAATATTTATACCTGATAAGGTTTTTAAGAAATAAGCATTAAGTTATATAATATTCCTATATAAAGTAAACAGCTTGATAAAATGCATCAGGGCTAATGGGATTTTTATGAAAGTTGAAACTCAAGTCTACAGAGCATGGTTCTCAACCTATGAGTCACAACCCCTATGGGGATTTGCATATGAGATATACACATTATGATTCATAACAGTAGCAAAATTACAGTTCTGAAGTAGGAATGAAAATAACTGTATTAAAGAGCCGCGGTGTTAGGAAGGCTGAGAACCACTGCTGTAGAGACTGGGGACTTCATCCATCTTTCACTAACACTTAATTTTCAGATTGAATTTCAAACGATTTCCATTTTTGCTTGTTTTGTTTGTTTTGACTTTGGTTTTTCAGGCCAGGGTCCCTCTATTTCCCTGGCTGGCTGGCGACGCAGCAGGCAGACCATTACACTAGCCTCAAAAAGCGAGTCTCCTGCCTTTGTCTCTCAAGTGCTTGGATGGCAACCACAATCCACCACACCCAGATTTCCAACTAACTTAAGGACAGCCTGGGGGGTGCATGCTTAGAACCCAGCACTGAGGAGGCTAAGGAAAAGGAAGACCATGTATTCAAGGCCTGCCTGGACCATGCAAAGTATGTGCAAGGCTCGCCTGGGAAAAATGTCAAGACCCTATCTCCAAAGAAAAAGTACAAAGCGGGCTGGTAAAATGGCTCCATGGTTAAAGGGGCTTTCTGCACAATCCAGAAACCCGAGTTTGATTCCTGCAAGCCACACATGGGAAGAACAGACTCCAATAAGCTTTCTCTGACCTCCAAGCTCACACAGCAGCATACCCCCAACCCTCCACACAAGAGTAGATATATTTACTTATTCTTTTTAAAAGTATAAAACAGGCTGGGGATACAACTCAATGGCAGAGCGCCTGCCTAGCATGTGTGAGGTTCAAGCTAAGGTACGCAAGACTCAGTGCTTTTGAGAAGAATTACTCGGGCTTAGCTATTGCTCGCCACTCTCTTTCAAATCTGAATAGACTTCAAAGTTGTTTATCTGATAGAAGGAGTCATCCAAAAAAAAAAAAAAAAACCCCACTTTTCTTTTTCACTCAAGTCCTATCCTAAAACTGGCCTCCTCGGACCGTAACACAAAGGGTACTGTATATGTTCACGAACCAAAGCATGTCAGCACTGGGCCATGGGTTAGTCCCAGGGCTACGTGGGGGTTCTACAGCTCTGAATAACACTGACTAGAAGCCACTGACGCAGAGAGGTTCAACAACAGGCCAGAGGCCAGAGTTCACGAAGAGGTTCAAGTCACACTCAACTGCAACCAGAGGAAAATGTACCCCAGACCTGCTGTGCCATGAGCGATGGAACTTAACAGAGAGCAGCCCCAGTAAACAGCAAGATGGGGAGGAGACCTTTTGTGGGAATTCCTCTGGCATTTGGAGCTTAAGTGGCAAAAGACTTCTTTTTTTTTTTTTTTAAACGAGGCTTACTGTTTTGCCCATACTGGTCTCAAACTCCTGGGCACAGATCCTCCTGCCTCAGCCTACCATGAACCCAGGACGACAGACAGGCGTCACCAAGCCCAGCTACAAAGAGCATTATTTTCCATTTTAGACCTCTCTGTTAGCCCTACAGGGCTACATCCCAAACACCTATTCGAATGTCCTGGGAAGTTTTCACGATTCCGATGTTCAGAAGAATTAAGAGAGAATCTTCAGTTAGAGATTTAACACTAACGTACTTCTTTAGCTTGGCCTATTGATTCTCAAAAGTAGCCAGGAGTGCGACCAACGGCTGGAATGCTAACTTCATCCTTCGGAGGAGGGTGAGGCGGAGGAGAAGACCCACAACTCAGAAAAGTTGAGAAAACAAAGAGACCTGAGAAAGAAGTGGAGAAAGGCAGAGTGGGTAACTTCGGGGGAGGACGCTAGGGTAGGTGCAAGGTGTAGCCTGAAGGGGAAGATCAGAGTAAAGACAGAAGGGGCCGTTGCTTAAGTCCTGCAAAAGCTGTCACTAAACTTGGTTGCTCTGGCAGGCGGGAGATAAGGGTGGGTGAGTGGTAACAATTCAAAGCTGTCAGGAAAGAACAACCTCCCCCAAGCTCTTTAAGAGGTGACAAGTGATTATACTGCTGGTCTCCAGACCAGCTCCAGCCACCTCCAACAGCTTGCAAGCAGGATTCCTTCAGCTGCCCACCCCTCAAACTATTCCTGTTCTACTAGGAAGCCTCTTTCCCAATTTCTGTTCCTCCCCGGGGGAAACCTCTATCTTACCCATCTTTTATTGGTTTCTTTCACTTATACCCAGAGATCTGGCCATTCTCAGGCACCACCCACCCAGTCCTCAGAGCTTGAATCCCAGGGTCTGAATTTCAATCACAAACCCTTATCATTCCTCCTCTGTGCAATCTCCCCTCTCTGGAATACCTACAAGTTCCCAGTGATGTTTTCAGGAACTCCTTCTCCCCCCTTACCAGGTCTTCTGGTATCCCTGCTGGGTCTTCAATGTAGATTGCATGGCCCTCCCAACTCAAATATCACTTGGATCCCTGTCTTCTCGATTCCAAATTCCTAACTCACATCACACATCGGGCACCCTGGATGCCACGCTGCTGTTTCTAGCTGCAGGCTTGAGGTCTCCGAATTCTACCTCCTTTGGGGATGACAAGCTCCAGGTCATCATGCAGAAAAGTCCCACGGATTTCAAGAATACAAGATCAGAAAAGGCCTTTCTTTGCCTCGGGTCTGAGTTGTTCTCTATCTCCTGTCCTCATCATCCTATAATAGAATGTTCATTTTTCTTTCCTTTTTGTGATAAAATTGAATTAAGCACGGGAGAGAGGATGTTGGCGAGAAAAAAAAAAAAACACGAGGGAAGCCTGACAGCTGAAAAGCCGTCCAATCCAGAAGACACCAGGAGCCTAGCAGCACAGTTTTCAGACTCGCCACAGTCTGGGCCTAAACTCACTAGAGTCCAGCAGAGGCGTTCCCAACCTCCCCCCTACACCTCTTTCCAGACCCCCATCTTCCAGTCAGTTTGCCTCCCCTGGGATACCACTCTCACGGGAGGGGGCATTTGGTTTCCCAAGCCGCTGGCAATGAAAAGGGAGGACAGACCAAGGCACAACGACGGCGCTGAGGAGTTAGAGTGACAGAAGAAAACTTACAGTTCAGCCTTTCAATTCCCCACAGTGCCCAGGGACACCAAGACAACACATTACAAAATACACAGGGACTGGGCACCAACGAAGATCTGGCCGAACTCTGTCCTTTTTTGGACCAAGTAGTCTGAACAATAATAAAATGGGGCCTACAACAGTCTGCAGCCAACTGCTGGGTTCTGTCTCCTGGAGCCTCCAGAGGAGACCGCCTAAGGCCCTGACAGCCCTTCTCAAAGTCAGGGCACACCGTGACTCAACACTGCCATTTGGGTATGGGGTTCCCTCTGGCGACACCCACATCCATCACTCCCTCACCTTTTTCATGGCATTTGTTAAGAAAAGCTCCTCACCAGATTACAGATGTCACTAAGCACAGGGCCACAGTTTGGGGTGGAAGCCATGCCCTTCTGCCTTCTGGATTGCACTAAAGCCTAAAGTCCTAGGACTCCAGGACCCTGGGAAAGACGACATTTAAATGAGTGTGTTTTAAGACAGCCTTCCATAGACTGTAAAGATACTGGTTCCCTTGCTTTAAAGTTAATAAAATGGGTTGGCATATTAGGGTTCTATGGTTAGGGAAGTGGCAGCCACCTGTATGGAACCTATGCAGAATACAGAGTCAAGCAATCAACTCATCGGTTTTGCATAAGCCAAAGGCTGGGCTTACCCTTGCTCTAAAGGAATAGCCTTGGCCATTATCTCTTTGGAGCAGAGCTACTGAGTGACCTGATAGAAAACAGCACTGAGTTGTTTAGATTTAACGAAGAAACTACAGCAATATGCTTAACCAGGCAGTTGTGTAAAATGAGGCTATATACTTACAAGTCAGGCGCTACCGTACACACTACATATAGCCCTGGGTCCTGGAAAGCCAAGGTAGGAGGATTGTGAGCTCTGAGTCAGCCTAGGCTACTAAGATCCTATCTCAGAACGAGAAATAAAATCCTCATCTGCTTCTACATTTGAAAAAATAAGGGCTGGAAAGATTGCTCAGTGGTTAAGAGCATTGACTGTTCTTCAGAGGACCTGAGTTCAATTCCCAGCAACCACATGGTGGCTCACAACTATCTGTATTGAGATCTGGCGCCCTCTTCTGGCCTGCAGGCATACATGAAGGAAGAATGTTGTATACATAATAAATACATAAAATCTTTTAAAAAAAAGTTTAGTTTTAAAAAAAAGAAAAAAATAATTCTTAGTATTGCTTCAAACTTATTAACTATGATGCTTACACTCTAAACCCCAGTCATTTGCATATAAGACAAGCCACAATGACAGCCCAGGACACTGAGAACCCCTCAGCTGAAGTCTAGGCAGCCAGGACTTCCAGGGTTGGTCTGCTGTTTTCAGTGTCTATAGCTCTTCCTTCCCACAGCCAAGCCTCTTAACCCTCAATCGCACCCATCCCTTCCTGGCTCAGCCCAGTGGGAATTTCTACGCTAGAGATTTAAATGGCCCCTGGCCAGTCACTAGCCTGACAACAAGCTTCTTTTCCTGCAATTTTGCACAGGCCTAACCCACCCTTTACCTCAGTACTGATAAGGAGCCTGGAACTCTCCCCCAGATAACCTGTTAAGTCCCCCCAGGGGCTGAGGCACTATCTTGCTCTTGGCTTTTTGTCTAGGTAGGACACAGGGAGTCACTCTGAATTCACACAGACAGAGTAGGTCAGGGGACACAGGGTCTGTCAACCCACTCCCACGGACAGGACCTCGGGACCCCATCCAGGCCTTTCATCCTGAAGACCCCTGTTCTTCTCTTCTGGAAAGAGGACTTCCTCCCAGCTGCAGACAGTCGGGCTGCTGTCCCCACCCCTGGGCAGGGCACTCTAGCCTCAGTGCTTGGCACTGATTAGGAAATGACTCACCAGAAAGTACTGAGGGGGCCTCGGGCTATGGTACAAGTAAGTCATGAGATCTGGATCTATCTATTCAAAAAAAAAAAAAAAAAAAAGGAAAGAAAAGAAAGGAAAAGCTGAAAAATAAAATCCCAGCAAGAAAATAAAAAGAAAACCACTTCCTAATACTGAGAACCCCCCACTGGCCTTGGGTGAACTGAAGCCATTGCACCCCAGCTCACTAGCTCTATGGTAAACACATAGATGTAACTACAGTTGTGTGGGCTAAGGAGGCCAAAGGGGGCTTCCTATGTGCAGTTTCAAAGCTACCAGTTACTGGACACAAGTGGCTGAGGCAGCAGAATTCCTACAAGCTTCAGGCTAGTCTAGAGATTAACAACCTGTTTATTAAAAAGAAAAAGAAACAAACAAAAAGGCAAATGTTACTTAGCGTACAATATCAAACTTATACACATTCCACATAATTATATACACCTATAATTGTAGCACTGGGGCAGCTAAAGCAGGAGGATTGCCATAACTTTGAGGCCATGTTTGAGCTACAAACTGTGCCTTTCCCCATGTGTCTCCTCTAAGAAAGAAAGGAAGGAAGGAAGGAAGGAAGGAAGGAAGGAAGGAAGGAAGGAAGGAAGGAAGGAAGGAAGGAAGGAAGGAAGGAGCTAAGTAGACGATTCTTTCCTAGGCAATGAAGCTGTCACCCAAACCCTATGTGAAGAGCTAAGCATATGTACATGCTTATCAATATTCCAGAAATTACGACATTCAAAACTAGCCTGCTGTACTGTCTCACACTTGAAAACTAATGGACAGAGCTGATTTTGTGATCTCTGTTTCCAGTGCAGTCTCAGGTTTTCTGCTTTCCACCTGAACCTTCCCGTGCTTGGTTCTATAACTTTGATAGTGTTAAAAGCCCAGACAACCCATCCTTGCAATTTTTCCACTCCTGGGAAGAAAGTTTACAGAGTCATTTAAAAGCAATGTCAAAGCTTCCTCAATGGCACAGCTGCTGCCGAGACCAGCCAAGAGAAGGGCTTTCTTTACTGTCAGATTCTCTCTCCAATAACTCCCAAGGTTATTGGTCAAAAATAATAAGGCCTGAGTTCAGCAAGACAAACAACTAACCTATGATAAAGCAAAGTCAGTACACACAAACTACATGGATGCCTACTGGCCAAGAGGCTGCTCAATGACTCTAGGCAGAAGAGGACCCCCCACAAGGGAAAGCCATGAGTAAAAGACACAATGAAGCCACTTCAAACCTGGGGAGAGGAGGGAGAGGGAGGGAGGGGGAAGACAGGCAGAATGTTCAGCAATCCTCTTCCTGAGTATCAGTTCAGAAGAACCGAAATCAGGATGTCAAAGAAATGTCCTTATGCCCATGCTCACTGCAGCAGCATTCACAATAAACGTGCTACAGAAGCAAGCTAAGAAGCCACACTGACAAAGAACGGATCAAAAAAACGTAGCATGTCTATACAGCACAGTTCTGTTCCTCCTTTCAAAGCATGAAAATTCTGGGCTGGGGATTGTAGCTCAGTTGGAATAATGTGTGCTTAGTATGCAAGAGGCCCTAGGCTCCATCTCCAGTAACACATCCCCACACTAAGAGGTAAAAGCAGAAGTTCGAGGCCAGCCTGGGATAAATGAGACCCTGATATAGCAAAGCATGTACATCATGAATAAATCCTGAGTACACCGTGCTAAATGCAATAAGCTAGTTAGAGAAGGGGCAAGTGCAACATAAAGCCTGTGAAAGGAAGCAAATGGGGTCAGAAACCTCCTAGAAGCTCTGGGGAGGGGAAGGAGAGCCTTCCAGTGGGCATAAAAGCTCGCTCGCTTTTAGATCTTTAGTAGAGATCTGCTACCCCGTGTGAGGCTCACAACACAGTCCGCTTCAAGCCCAAGAGATAAGAGCTCTGCTATAAGTTTTAGTTTTACGGTGAGTTTGTTTCTGTTTGGGGTTTTGTTTTGTTGTTTGTTTTGCTATGATTTAAAAAAAAAAATTGAAATGGGCTCAGGATTTCAGGTCTGGCTGTCCCAAAAGGAATGAAATCAGGATCACTAAGAGACATTTTCACAGCCAGGTTCTCCTATAAAATGTCATGCGGTACATGCACAGGGCCCCCATGAACTTTTACATTTCCACACTAGCATCACCAAAGGCATGAGTTGTGTTGTTCGACTTATTAGCTACGATGCATCGCTAAGCAAAAGGACGTTTTTTCAGTACCATTATAGTCTTGCAGGTCCACCGTGATATACGCCAATTGGTTATAAACCAAACGTGGCTACAAAGAAAGTGACTATAGACCAAACCTCACGATGCTCGTGTTTGACAGAGAAGAAAAAATAAATCACTCAAAACATTCACACAATCACACACGGCGTATAAGCTCAGCAAAATGTTGATGCCTAAAGCCGCCCAGTGACTGTTTACATGCCTTACCTACATGCTTGACGGCTTCCGGGCTCGTGATGATGCCTACAATGACCTTTTAAGCCTCTGGGTGGTCACCCCATTTGACCTAAGTTTGCTACCCAAATGCTAGCCACTTCACTAAACTACACAGATCCTGGTAGCGTACCTGGAATATACTCATTCCTGACAGCTCCTGTTCACTCCCTAACAGCCAATGCTACTCTACAAAGATTGATTGCTACAAAGATGGGGCTTGCTTCAGACTCCTCACGTGTCCTCCCTAAATCCCACTCCTCTGACTCTGAATCGTCTGTGACATTATCTTGAGTTTGCGTGTAAAGTCAACTATCCTCCTAGGCTGTGACAAGGAAAGGAGCGTCGTTTGTTCTGGTATCACATGCCCAGGATGTGGTACGTAGTATGTCACCTGATAAATGTTGGAAACACAAACAAGGCCTAGCTAGCTGGAGTTAGGACAAACCACAAGTGTTTTCCTGCCAGCGGGTAAGGCCTTTCAGGCTGTACAAAAAGCATCCTGAGGGGGTGCTTCAATTTTTCTCATATACATGGTCACCAGCTTCTGATGATATAACTTGGGAATTTTCCCACTTTACGATGCTGTGAACTTGCTACAAGTTCAGCAGAAGCCATACTTGGAAGTAAATCTGGACTTTTTCCCAGGCTCACAGCCTGTGGTCTCTCCATGCTGGGCTGCGTAGATCCACAGCTCCCAGTCACATGCTCCTGAGATCAGCAAGCACTCTAGAGCACACTGTGGTGCCTGTGTCTCGGGGTAATGTGTTTCAGATTTTTGCATCCCATTGTGTCTACTGAACATTCACCTGCGTGTATTCAAGAGACACTCAATACTTCATTACAGAAAGGGCTTGTGTTAGATGATGCAGCCCACCAATATGCGGTATTCTGAGTGTGTTAGGAGCAGAGGGAGCCAGCGTAACTGGGCAGTAATCCCAGGATATCCAGCTCCTGGGAGGGTACAGCAGGCTAGTGAAGATGCTGTCTCAAAAACAACACAGCAAAGGCAGTCAAGACTAAGCTAAGATGCTTGGTGGGTCGAGTGTACTAATGAATACAATTAGAATATTTCACTACTTCCTAGATTTATCAGGTTATGATCCATAAAAAATTGGGGAGCATTTGAAATTTTCTCAACCTTCATAGCAATCTGTGAAAGACAAAAAAAAAAATCTTTCTCAAGTTCAGCCATTCCTTCCACGTTAAATTCGGTTGTACTCTGTCAAAATTAAATTAAATAGGATGCACTATCTTAGGCCATTGGGAAGGCTCAGTGGGTAGAGGTGCTTGCCGTGCAAACATGGAAAACCCACATTAAAAAAATGGAAGATCCGATTGCTACTAAGTGGTCGTCTGACCGCCAAGCAGACCATGGTAGCACAGCCACACATGCATTGTGCACATGCACACACGCAATAATAATAACTTTTCATTTAAAATGATCTTGCTTTAAATGCCTGCGTTCAATTGGTGAATTAAGCTACACTTCTATGATTTTAAAGATATCTACAAAAGGTAGGTTGCTCCTGTCATCAAGAAAATAACTTTAACTTCTGTTTATTGAGAGAAAGAAAATGTGTGTCTGTCCATGTTACACCGTGTACGGAAGCCAGAGGACAACATGCGGAGATCATCGGTTCTCTCCTCCGCCGTGTGGGACCCAGGGATTGAATTTAGGTCACTGGGTTTGGCAGCGAGCACTTTTACCCACTAAGCTACCCTTCCTGTCCTTACCCCACCTACTTTTTGTTTTCTGAGACAGGAGCTCATCATCCAGGTTGCCCGTGAACTCACTATGTAGCTGCAGCCGGCCTTACCGTCCCTGATTCTCTAACTCCCAGGAGCTGAGATTAAAGGCAGGGACTACCACAATCAACTGTAGGAAGATGACTTCTTAAAAAAGAAAAGCGTGGAGAATTTTCTGTTGAATGGAAAGGGTACAAGCCTTGCCTCCACCCCTCCTCCGCCGAGCTCTGAACCATACTCACGTCTACCGAAAGATGGGCCAAAAGCACAGTTTGAGAAGAATGTAGCAATTACTACTCCATTCCTGTGAAAGCCGCTTGTTTTTCAGCTAGACATTATCTTTATGTTCTCATTTTAAATATTCCCTGCAAGATGATAAGATTGTTGGGGGCCTGTGTTAACAAGGAAAGGGCTTGGACCGCTCTTCTTAATGACCCCAAACCCCAAATCCCAAGCACCTTGCAAGGGAACCATGTAAAACTGAAACCCACATCAGCACTCCGCTGGATCAAAAGGCGGAGCAGCAGCTCAGTCAAGCACGAGCAGAGTGAGCAGAGTACTACGATTTCAACGTCTTAGATTCAGAAGGCGGTACAGGAGGAACACACCATACAACAGTACCAGCATCCCTGCTAGTCCACAATTTCATTTATCCTTTGTCAACCATGATCCAAAAGGATTAAATAGAAAATCCTAATTCATACGTTTTTATTTAAAAAAAAAAAAATTATTTTGAGTCAGGGTCTCTTTTTGCCCAGGCTGGCCTCAAATTTATTATGTAAACAAGGATGACCTTGAACTTCCAGGCCTCAGCCTACCAAGAGCTAGGTTTACAGGTAGGAACCATGACCAATTAAAACAGGGTTGGAGATTGAACCTAGGGTGTTGTGCAGACAAGGCGAGCATTCTACCCACTGAGCTATGTGGCCGCATGCGCTACTGAGTGGTGTGGTAAAACCATCTACCGTCCTTCCAGAATGTAAATAATCTCCATCCAGCACATCCAGGCTACACACACGGTCTACCTATCAGCCTTCTGGTAGATGCCTGCATAATCAGAGCAACTGTTATACTATTAGGATAGCATTTACTTGTCTATCTTATTAATCTCTTCTGTGCTTACTGCGTTATTATCGGTACGCATACACAGGAGAAAGCACAGTATACAGGGCTCAGCATTCTCCAGTGCTTCAGACGTCCACCGAGAGCCTCGGAGTGTACCGGGAGGTTACACAGGAATAAGTTTCTCTTGAAAACCTGGGAGCCCTGAAGAGAAGGGAGGCTACTACAGTAAAAGGCAAGAAATGATCAAGCCAAGAGGGCTCCAACCTGGGGCCTTTTTTAAAGAGCTGAAGAGGGTACCCCAAGACCCCTGGCCTTTCCATGTTCTAACATCTGAAAATGCAGCAACAAGTTGCCATATTACCACACTGCAGGCCCTG
This sequence comes from Alexandromys fortis, assembly GCF_014885135.2. Taxonomy (NCBI): domain Eukaryota; kingdom Metazoa; phylum Chordata; class Mammalia; order Rodentia; family Cricetidae; genus Alexandromys; species Alexandromys fortis. The sequence continues at coordinate 11,552,220 of NW_026067899.1, forward strand.
GAGCGTGGGTTAACTAAGCCTCAGAACTATAAGCAATAAATTCTTAAAATTTATTCTTAAGGCCATGTGGTGGTGGTGCACGCCTTTAATCCCAGCACTCAGGGGGCAGAGGCAGGCAGATCTCTGTGTTTGAGACCCGCCTGGTCTATAAAAGCTAGTTCCAGGACAGGCAACAAAGCTACAGAGAAATCCTATCTCGAAAAACAAAAAACAAACAAAAAAAATTATTCTTAACAATTACCCAGTCTTCATTATTTTGTATAGTAACATGAATGGATTAGATAATACCCATTTAAAATATCTCAACATGACCGGTGGCTCAGGAGTTGTAGAGTGATAACATATTGCTGTACCTGAACAGAGTCTACCTGGCTATATACACAATGTATGTATTCAAGGGGTTCTGACCGCTAGACAACCTCGATGACCTTCGACTGGTCACTTAAATCAGTTGGGCCTGAACAGTTTCCTATGCAAAATCAATACATTGAATTACACACGCTCAAATCCTTCCCCTTCCAGAATCCAACATAAATTCACACACTATTAACGGATGTACTCCACAATGGAAGAAAGAAGGCATGCAGAACCATTACCACAGAGGCTGGCATGCAGTAAGCATGTCACGAAAGTTAGCAGCTGGCATTGAAACAAGGACAGGAAGGTTTGGATGTGTTGCACACTGTATACATTTCAGCTTCTTTGGTGAGGCTTTTTTCTACGCGGGGGTGGAAACGCTTTAAAGCCCTATTTTACTCAGCGCTGTTAAATCAAAGAAGCCCAAAGTGAAACAATAAATTATGAAGCCCGACATGAAAGGATATGGGTCTCTCAAAACGGACTAGCTTTGTTTGGTTTTAAATTAGACTTCCAGTGAACTCTTGGCAGCACTTGGGAAGAAATCAAGGCTGCTCTGGAGAATCATCCTTCAACATACTTACTGAAAATCGCTGCATCTAAGTTGCAGCTGAGGGAGCAAAGAGCAGTGGGCTGCTGCGAAGAGTAGCAGGCCTCTCCTTCCAGGGAACGACAGCGGGGCGTGCCAACAGTCCTGGGTGCTGGATAAGGAGAAGGTTATCTGAAACTTCCAGAGCAAAAGCCTCAAACTAGTGGGTCCCAGATACGCTGTCTGGCGGCACGCTTTGTTTTGTCTTGGGTTGAATTAGACTGTCTGTGCTTAGCAATTAGGAGGCCAGAGTGGGAAAGAGTTTCTAGCTTCTGGTGAAAATGTGCAAGGGCCAGCAGTACCACCCCTGCACCTCCTCTTAGCAACATCGAGGGTATTTATTTGCACAGCTCCCTTCACCCCTGTACCAGGACATGGAATCAGACAACCAGGGCCGGCTTCCCTAGCTTCCCATGGCCTAGTCTGCTGCACCCAAGCACAGCGAACTTCTAGCACCATAGACTTTGGAGCTAGAAGCCGCACCTTTCACATACAAGCTGGGTCATTATCTTAAGGACATGGTTCATCCTTCCAACTTCAGCTTCCTGCATGCAAAACTGGGATATCCGTGACTATATCTGTCTCACTGGACTGGGGTGAGGGTAAATGGTTATTACCTGCAAAGCGCTTGGAGCAGAGTCTGACACACAGTAACTCCTCCATCAATATTAGATGCTACTACCTTCTGGCCCCTGGAGGCATGAAGGTTTCAAATTTCTGTCTCAGAACTTTAATATTCCACAGTGAGCTGCCAAATTAGTTTATGATTTAAAAAGAAATGGCCTTTGGTGAAAGTTGTACAGATATAACTTAAAGATAACTAGAGGTTCCAGACACAAAGGGACAAACGCATGACTCCACTCTATAAGGTACCTAGACTCAGCAAATCCACACAGCCGGAAAGCAGATGGAGTTACGGGGGGGGGGGGGGGGGGGGGGGGGGGGGGGGGGGCCTGAGCAATGAGGAATTAGTGTTTAAAGGATACAGAGGTTGTCTTTGAGCTTATGAGAAAATTCTAGAGATGGATGATGGTGTTTATAAAAACACAAATTCAGTTAATGGTACCAAATAACAAACTTAGAAATGATGAAAATGAACCTTATTTCTTACATATTTTATCATAATTGTTTGTTTTTCGAGACAGGATTTCTCCATGTAGCCCTGGCTGTCATGGAACTCACTCTGTAGACCAGGCTGATCTCGAACTCATAGGGATCTGCCTGCCCCTGCCTTGAGAGTTTTGGGATTAAAGGAGCACGCTACCACCCCAGCTTGGTTTGCTTTTTGTTGTTTTTCTTTTTCTTTTCTTTTTCTTTCTTTTTTGAGGTGGGTCTTACTATGTAGCCTTGGCTGACCTGAGAGTCACTATGTAGACTAGGTTGGCTTTTGACTCAGAGATTTTCCTGCCTCTGCCTCTTGAGTGCTAGGATTAAAGACGAGTGCCACCATATCGCATAATTTAAAAAAAAATTATCCCAGCCTACATAATTTGATCTGCAGCAATTCGCTGAAATTAAGGTATTTCAGATTCCTAAGACACTTGAGTGCACTATAAATTTATGTTCTCAAAAACCACACACCACATATCCCATAATATGTTCGGGGGGGATTAAGTACTTTAGCAGCTGTTTCACAACAAAAGCCTTTCCTTTGGATCTGGGGTTGTCATGGGGACATGTCTGCAGCAAACACAGGATGAGGCAAGACCAGCTTTTAGCTTCTGTCTCAGCAGCGGGGCTGCCTGCTCCTTCACCATCAGGTGTCGGGGATTCCCCATTCTACGTCCTCTCAACAAACACACAAAATGGCCTCCAGCCAGGTACCACATGAGTAAACCAGATACAAGGTTTTGGTCCAGGCCTGTTCTAGAATAATATTCCAAAGGCACATATACACTAAAAGGCAGCTATAAACAAATACAAGGAGAGTCCCAAATCACCTAAATGGGTATTCTGGGGTTACAAAAGGTCTTAGTTAGGGTTTCGATTGCTGCGACAAAACACCAGGACCAAGTTGGGGAGGAACAGGTTGATTTGGCATCAACTTAGTCAGGACAGGAACTCAAACAGGGCAAAATCCTAGTTGATGAAGAGGCCATGGAAGGGTTCTGCTTACTGGCTTGCTCAGCCCACTGTGTAGAACCCAGGACCAACAGCCCAGGGATGGCACCACCACCGGCTGGGCCCTCCCCAACTGTTCACTCTAATTGAGAAAATGCACAGCTGGATCTCATCAAGGCATTTCCTCAACTGAGGCTTCTTCCTCTCTGATCAATCTAGCTTGTGTCAAATTGACACACAATACCAGCCAGCACACAGGGGTATACCCACCATGCTCAGATTGCCAAGGTCTCTGCAAGCTACCATTTTCTAAGGTGTCTATTTAAAAAGAAAAAAAAAGCAAATTTAAAATTACTTTGAAAACTAGAGTTTACTAGTACACATAAACCAGTTATATCCTGTATGCATCATATATATATGTATATATATATACATTTTTTTTGGACAGGATCTCACTATGTAGTCTTGGCTGGCCTGAAACTGGCTAGGTAGAGTAGGCTGGTCTTTTGTTTTGGTTTGGTTTGGTTTTTGTTTTTGTTTTCGAGACAGGGTTTCTCTGTAGCTTTGGTGCCTGTCCTGGAACTAGCTCTTATAGACCAGGCTGGTCTTGAACTCACAGAGAGTGCTGGGATTAAAGGCATGCGCCATCACCGCCCGGCTGAGTAGGCTGGTCTTAAACTGACAAAACTACATGCCTCTGCCTCCCAATACTGATGTGATTTGCCACCATTCATGGCTCAAAACATTCATTTAGGTTTTTTTTGTTTTGTTTTGTTTTTCAAGTTACTGTTTCTCTGGCTGTCCTGTAGTCTGTAGACTAAGCTGACCTCGAACTCAAGAGATCTACCTGCTTCTGCTCCTGAGTGCTGGCATTAAAGGGGGAGGGGGGGTGAAACATTTATTTCTTAACATTGACAAAGAGAATCATTGCCCATGATTTTATAATCTTGAATCGGACTGACTCCAAGGAAAAGTTTCTCTGCACACAGGAATTTCTTAAATAAATTAGTGTCTTTGGGGTATAAACAACCTTTTAAATACTAGGCACATCATCCTCCTAAATATACACAGTGAAGGCAGCTCCATCTTGGAGAGGGTCCCTGGCACCCCCATTCCATGGCTGCCTTGTTTGAAGGCACCGAGATCCCGGGGGCTATATATGCTATAGAAAAATACCCTGTGAATGAGAGAACACGAATAAATAAGATTTAAAAGTTGCAAACAAAATAGAAGGATAATGATCACAGACAAAGTGCCCAAATCATCCTCTAGAAGCAATGTGTGCATCAAACAAAAAACATTTATATACTTTACCACATTTATATACTCTACCACAAAAAAAAAGGGAAAAAGGCAAATGGTTAAAACTGATTGAAATGCAGCCTCAAGCAAAATTAGTGCCACCTAAGACTTGACATCCATCTACAAGTCAGCATGGAAGAAAATAAAGGCCTTCTTGCCCAATCTGCAAATATTATCAAATGTTTACTAAACAATAGGGAGAAGCACAGAACAGATCGAAGGGGAAAGCCCGAGCCCTCCCACTACGGCCAAAGGTCCTTCCTACCATGAAAGCTGAGTTCTAAGACACAGGAACTTATTAGAGAGAACTGATATAGAGGTGATCAAGGAGGACATTAGAGTGGGTTCTAATCCCACGTGACTGGTATCTTCATAAGAGTGGGAATTTGGATACAAGTACAGACAGCAAGGAAGCAATGTGGACACCTAGAAACCAGAGGCTTGGAATGGATCCTTCTCTTTAATTGTTTGGTTGGTTGGTTTTCAAGACAGGGTTTCTCTGTATAACCGCCTTGCTGTCCTGGAACTAGCTCTGTAGACCAGGCTGGCCTCAAACTCACAGAAATCCTCCTGCCTCTGGGATTAAAGGCTGGATCCTTCCTTTCCTGTAGTCCTCAGAGAGAAACAGACCTGCCCACACCTTGATCTTGGAGCTCCACCTCCCACAACTAAGACAGTAACTTTCTATTGTGAGGACACACAGTTTGTGCACTTAGCTGTAGATGCAGGCTTGCAGGCTCTGGGTTTAATTAAGCTCCAGCTGGCAAGAGCATCTGACTGCATTAATACAGAGTCCAGGCAGCCCAGTCCTCAGTGCCTCCCTATCACAGGAAGGTTAAGAGAGTGTCCACAAGGGATCCCAGATCCATCAACACACTCAGCGTGGTTGTAGGCACTGTTTCAGTCATGGTGGAGCCACAGGAGAAATCTCAAACTCTGTGCCCTTTGCTGCAAAGATCTTACCACCTCAGCAGCATGGGCAACAAACAGGGCATGGCAATTCACCACACTGCTACAAACCATGACAAATTCTGGGTTAAAACAAAAGTACGAAATACTGTGCTTATCAGTCAACAACAACAACAAAGCTCACTTTTAGGACGGGATTTTCCCAGATCAATGGCAAGTTTGTGACCCATTGGGAAGGGTCATCCTGTCTCTCCCTCTCAGGAGACCCATTTTACTGCACGAGAATGATGTAATGCCTTTGTGTTCACCAAACAACATAGTATGCCTTCAATATGTCAGCCTGTTTCCTCTCCCTAAATACATAATTGATTTTCATCATTTTTATGCTCCAGTTACCACCCCAAAGAGGATTGGGACAAGTTCACGTTTCAACTGTGTCTTCCTTTAAAGATCAGAACAAATAATACATCATTTCCAGTTTTTCTTTGCTCATGACCTTCTCCAGTTTCTGTTACTCACTCACATAGCCCTCATGCGTGGACCGTGGCTACAGCATGCATGCAACCTGGCTACAGAGGAACCATCAACAATAGAAGAATAGGTTTTTTATTTAAACACTGTCAGAGTAAAATAGCCACTGACATTCCTCAAGAAACAGAATTAGGACCAATGTCAAATAAAAATTAAAAGTTTAAACTTGCCTTCAAAAAAAAAAAAAAAACTAGAGCTATATATTTGGGTCATTTTATTTTTAACCACAGTCTCCTAAATGACCTGAATATCCCAACATCCATTCTAAATGACAAGTTTTGTAATCCTTATGAATAATTTAGTCGGGCAAACTTGCTTTACTTGCTGTCGAATAAAAACGTTGCTTCAAAAATTGACAAACCAGTTGTCCATAATATATTTCAGTCTGGATATTTTCCAGTCAAACTAGGAAAAAAAAAAAAAATGAAGGACGGAGGTACTTGAAAACTGGGTCCGACATGGTGGAGACATCACCAAGCATGACATCGGGAAATACCAAGGTAATTTAAAGTCCTCAAAGCATGTGTCTGCACCCAGGTACAGAGAGACACTGTTAGCAGCACAGCCACATAAGATGACTTTCTCCCCGTGTCTGAGATCAAATCTAGGGCCTCACACAAGCTAGACAAGCATGTCACCAACAGCTGCATCCTCAGTGCGGGGACTTTCCAAAAATACTAAGATACATCAGAATATCTACTTTGACTTATACTAAATAGAAACCAAAGCAGCATCAGCCTTGACAGCGGCTATAAGATGAAGGTTTTATGTTGTTTTAATCCATCTTCGCTTTTACCAAAGCTTGTGTCTCTGGTATAAGATAACAGTTAACCAGAATGCTGTTGGCTTTGGGAAACAGAAGAGGATTTGTTACTGGGAACTGAGTGTGTCTGGTTCCTGTTTCTTTCATAGAGAGAGCGTGCCCCACTAGCTCACCATCTGGGTCTCTTTCTGGGGCCCCCACTACGAGAAGCCGCAGTAACTTACTAATTCATGAAGCTTGGGAACAAACAGTGAGAGGTGGGAGGAAGCCTGTCCCTCCCTGGCTGCCAAGCTCTCTCCTAAAGCACACACTGGATGTCCTGGTACAGCTTGTGGTTATGGGAGAAGGGCCTCCACAGGGAGGTATACTGACAGTCCAACATGGGCAGTGAGCAGCCAGGCAAATCTGCCTATAGGGGAATTCACCTGGCTGGGGAAGCCCACTGCTGGTATACACAGAACTTACACACGTCCTCCAAATGTTACACTGGAAACCCAATCCCAAAATCCTTATGCTAATGAATGCCACTTGGAGGAGGAGCTTCTGGAAACCAAATTAGGATTAGGTGAGGTTATCATGGTAGAGATTTTATAACCGCATTTGAGAGATCTTTATAAAAAGAAGAGAGACCCAAACTGGCAGGCCTGCATGAGATACTCTTTGCTACGTTTTTTTTTTTTAAAAGATGTTTTAAAATTTTATTCTGATTTACACGTATGTATGTACGTACACGAGCCTGCTTGTTTTTATGTGCACCATATGTGTGCACGGCCTGCGGAGGCCAGAAGAGAGCATTAGAACTCTTGGAAGTGAGTTCTAGGTTGTTATGAGCTGCCTACTGTGGGTGCTGGGAAACAAACCCAGGTTCTCTGCAAGAGCAGGAAGGGCTCTCAACAACGTGCCACACCCAGCCCCAGCTGTTGCTGTGTTCTATTGCTGCAAAGGGCCCCTAACCAGATGCCAGGCGGATGCTTAAAGTCATGCTCCTGACTGAACTGAACCATGAGCCAAATGAACTTAGCTGTGTATTTTGTTATTGTAATAGAACTAACCAATGCAACACAATAATAATAATAATAATAATTAAACTAAAAGGCACAGTCTTCATCATCATATTTCTACCCATTTAAAAAATTTAAAAGTACAATGTGAATTCCGTATGCTTCCCCCTCCCCCACCCTTTATCTTAGAACTGGTTCTGAATTTCAAGAGGGAAAACTAGAGAGGCATTTATTGGTCCTATATCACACACACACACACACACACACACACACACACACACACACACCAAAACAAGTATAAGATAGAATTCAAGATTTTGAAATCTTCAGAAATCTGACTTTAGTCTGGGAATGTATCTCAGCTACATGCTTGCCCAGTATGAGGACTCAGGTTTCACCACCAACACCGCAAGCATAAATATAAATGGCTTTATATTTATTTTACTTCTAAAGCTATCTGTGAGAAAACAGGAAAAAACTAAACAGAATAATTCAGTCCCTAAAACACTGACTTTTAAATCGATACTGACAAGGAATCACTGGTACCCTCATCACGACCATTACAAACACGTCTCAATATGTCCCACTCAGCCACTTACTAGTGAACTTGTCTGTACTTGTAAAATGGGAACAGGGTTATCCCTACCTCACTGGTATCACAGAGAGCCAGGGTCACACAGATCTGCAGAACTGCCACACATAAACCAGCTGGAACACACAGCCATTCAGAACCAGCAGGGGGTTGGGAGATTAACCCAGTAAGCCTTTCTTCCATTGGGGGTGAAAGAACCTAGATCTAGTATGAACAGGCGACCTGCCAGACATTGCTCACAGATCTTTTTCTGAAGCCCTTCATTACTACAAGCACACAAATCTTAACGACATCCCCTTCCCTGAAATAGGATTTGGCAGATTATAATCTGTAAATTGAAGTTCTTCTTTCCTGTGCAGACAATGGTGAGGCCCAGCCCATGCTGGGCTCTCAGGGCCTCCCCCTTCAAAGGATGAGGCTGCATGCTGGCACTGCCCCACTGGGAAATCAACATAAACTGTCCCCAACTCAACCTTTCAGTCAGGCCTCCTCACTCAAGGACACCCAGCAATCCCAAGCCCTAATTGTATCAGTTTCTACCTCTGTCACCTCTACGATTTCTCAACTACATGGTCCCACCCATCTAAGCCACCAACACACCAACTACTTAATTAGAGCTGGCTAGCTTTCTTATTCAGAATTAAGGATAGGAACAGGAAGAGCCTCTGGATGCTGTAGGCATCACTTAAGATTTCTCCAGGAAGTTTCCGAAGGGATGGAAGGTGTCTATTTACAAATACCTCTGGTTATCTGTACCCCACCCCCCAATTTCCTGAAGATGCTCTTTTCTCAATTGCTGTGAAATACTGCTTAACTACTTTATTTGCGGCTAGTTTATACACCCCACGGCTACCGAAATGCTGTCAGATTCCACCTCTTTTTCAGATCTGATTTCTCTGTTCTAAATACTTTCAAATGAAGGTAGAGCTTCGGGCAATCTGTCATTTATAGTCCCTGCCTGCTTTTATCCCTTTAAGAACACTCGGGATTCCCAATCTGCCTGAAATCACCAACCTTAATGCAACTTACACCCAGATCCTAACAGCACACTACAGGTAATCAGCAGACATGAATCAGGCCACACGCTGACCACACACATGGTGATCTGAGGTGGGTTCTGGGGCTTCAGGGCTGACTTCCTTGAAGTTCTGCTATAGCATTTTCCCCAAGTCACAAAGGACTCTTTCCCCTCTGTGTCTCTAGTTACGCCATCTTTTGAATTCCAGAAACTAGCAATGTTTCAGGTATGGTGGTTTGAATAAAAATGTCCCCATAAGCTCAAGTGTTTGAATGCTTGGTCCCCAGGTGGTGGCACCGTTTGGATAAACTTAGGAGGTGTGGCCTTTCTGGCCAAAAAATGCATTCCTGGGGTGCAGGCTTCGAGGGTTTTGGTTTTTGTTTTGGTTTAGTTTGGTCTGGTTTCTGGTTTTTGTTTGTTTGTTTGTTTGTTTGTTTTGAGATGGGGTTTCACTGGGTAACAGTCCTGGCATTAAGCTCCATTCCCAGTGTGTTCTTTCTGCTTCCTAATTGCAGTTCAAGATGTGAGTCCTCAGTTTCCTGGTCCTGCCACCATGTGTTTGTTTTGTCCTGGTGGACTCTAAATGTCTGGAACTGGAAGCCCAAATAAGCCCTTCCTTCTATAAGTTGTCTTGGTCATTGCATTTTATCACAGTGGTAGAAAAGGAACTAAGGAACACAATCTCAAAAATGTTTGCTTGGGAATACGAGGACTAGCTGACCAGCAAATATTCCACAAGAATTAAGAAAGCACCCCTGCAGCCTACCTCCCCAGATCACAGCTCTGTCCACTCCAAACTCACCAGGCCTGAGTCCAGTACTTCCATCATATCTCCACGTCCAGATAGTTGGCTCGGTTTCCTTACCACTCCCTTCAAACCTCTTCTTTTCAAAGACTTGACAGACCTCCCATAAGTTCTGCATGCCTTGTGTGTGAACTACACTATGAGGTCCAGTCTCCAGTGTTACCAGCTCTCGGAAAGGGATCTGACGACTCTAACAGGATTGCACTAATCCTCGGGAGTTTGGTTCATGATACCTCAGCAATGTCCTTAGACAGATGGTGAGGGAGTTGTACCCCCAGCTTTCTGGTTTACTCTCCACCCAGCCTACTCTCAATCTGCTTGACAGTGTAGCTCTCTGTCAACTTCTCATCCACACACCACTCCAGAAACTGGCAAACCCTCCCTCAAGAAGTACTGTGTGCTTCCTCTGCTGGACCACTGTCATTTTCAACCAGATGTCTCCAGAGAAAGAGAGAGAGAGAGAGAGAGAGAGAGAGAGAGAGAGAGAGAGAGAGAGAGAGAGAGAGAGAACGAGGTGATCTCCAGGGGAACCTAAAGGAAACAGTGTAACTTCTAACTGGGTTGACTTGCCTCATATCTTTTGTTTCTATCTATCATTCTACTATACAAACCGCTTGTCACTAAGCAAATTACCATATGGCTATAACGTATACCTATATAAATGCTACAGGTATGAGGAAGGATTTTACTGATGTTGAGAATGTTTCAAGACTACCAGCCTAGCCAGCCACCATGGAAATACCAAGTGACACAGCTATGCGGAAAGCTGATGCAGGAGAAATTACTTGAACCCAGGAGTTGGGGGTTACCATGGGCAAACAAACAGCAAGATCTTGCCTCTTTAAAAATAAAATAAAGCTGGGCAGTGATGGAACGCCTTGAATCCCAGCACTCAGGAAGCTGAGGCGGGAGGATCTCTGATTTGAGATTAGCTTGGACTATAGAGTGGGTTCCACAATAGCCGGGGCTACACAGAGAAACACTGTCTTAAAAAGAAAAACACAAAAACAAAATAATAATGACAACAACAATAATAATAAAGTAAAACAAATGCTACAGGACAAACAGTAACACTTTGTCCCTAAATTTACTTGGTGCCTGTCTCAGCTACTTTTCTGTTGCTCAGATAAAACACCATGACCAACAGCAACTTACCGAAGAAAGTTTACTCTGGCTTACGGTTTCACAGGACTAAGGAGAGGTACAGCAGCAAGCCGCAGGCACGGCGACCAGAGCAGAAAGTGAAGAGATGGCATCTTTAACCCCAGACATGAGGTAAAAAGAGGGGGAAATGGAGTGAGGACCACCCCCAGTGACATCCCCCTACAGGAATGCTACGCTACCTCCCCAAACAGGGCCATCTACCAGGGACCAAGTGTTCCAATTCCTGCACCTATGATGGACATTTCTTATTCAAATTACCATAGTACTCTATAGAAAATTCCAAATAAACCAATGTATTACAGGTGGGGGGTCATAAGATGTTTTGTATGCATACAGTTTAGATAGTAACGTAACATTCTTATTCCTAAAATTGTATTTCACCCCTGGCTTTCCTACTATATAGTTAAAATTACTTTTATTCAGGTCTGCTCGTAGAGACATCTATACACACACACACACACACACACACACACACACACGCACGCGCGCCACTCTCTCTCACACACACACACACACACAGACATATGGGGGTGGCTAGAGAAATGGCTCGGCAGTGAGGAGCAGTCATTGCTCTTACACAGGACCCAGGTTCGGTTCTCAGCACCCACAGAGGCTAACAACCATCTGTTAACCCTAGGTCTAGGGGATCCAAAGACCCTCTGACCTCCAATGATTGCTGCATGCGTGTGGTGCACATATATATATACACACTCAGGGAAACACACAGGCATACACAAATATTTTAGATACATATAATATATATGCATATATATTAAAATAACCAGTGAAACAGCTCTTAAAAATAAGTGACATCAAGGACAAATTGTCAAAGTCCTAAATGTAGTGTTTATAAAATATACGACTTGTTCTAAGTTGTTTCTCATTTAACGCTTTTGACACTTAAAATACAGAAAACTGCATTCATTTAATCTATAAAAGATTAGAACTTTTAGTACCTGAGAAAAACTAAGCTTTAGAGATTTACTTATTTTACAGGTATGTGTGCTCTCCTGTGTGTAGCATGTGCATGCAGGTGAAGCTGGGAGGCGGGGGAGACAGCACTTCCCCTCTAGAACTGTGACAAGCAGTTATGAACTGCCTGACATAGGTACTGGGACCCAAATGCACATTCTCTCTGCAAGACCAGCAAGTGTTCTTAACCACTGAGATGTCTCTCCAACCCCAGAAAAAAACTTCTATCAAACTTTTAGACGTTATAAACCTCAGAACTCTTCTATACTCAACACTGATCATTTTAGAATCTTTTCCTTTCTTAAATGTATTTTTATTATTTTTTTGATTATGTGTGTATGTGGTGTGGGAAGGGTATTTGCACATGAGTGCAGGACCCTGCAGAGTCCACAAAACAGTGTCAGATCCCCAGTGGCTAGAACTACAGGCAGGTGTCTAAGTCACATGTAGACACGGGGAACCTAAGACAGGTCTTTAAGGTCGGCAGGGGCTCTGAACCTCAGAGCCATTTCTCCAGCCCCCAACTGTGTTTAGTGAAGAGGTTCTGAAGCAAGTCATTATCTACTGGTACTTTGTTTATCAATTCGCAAGGCATCCAGTTACTAGCCCTGTGGCTTTGAACAGGTCAGGCAACGGTACTTCCCTGTGCCATGTAATTCATCTATATTAAATTCATTCTTCGTGCCAGGAGTGTTCATGGCCGAGAGATACAGGGGTGAAAACAAACAAACAAACAAAAAAAAACTTATTGCAAAAGCTCATTCAGTAATTCTAAGAAGGCACCGAAGATTAAGTTATTATAACATTAGTTCCCCCCCACACACACACACACACATCCAGGGGCTGGAAGCAAACCCAGAGCCTCACCCATGCAAGGTAAGTATTTTACCACCGAGTTTTAATCCTAGTCCCCAAATTAGTCATAATTATTTTACTGAAGAACTACTTGAGCAACTGGTACTTGAGTCCTATTTTAAAGGCACGTTTCCCCCTGGCCTCTAAATGTGCCTTAGCTGGCGAAAAGGAAGCGCATGTCTGCTGAAAGCAGGATCCAGGTGAGCCCAGATATCCTCTACCTCTCCTCGCAAAAAGCCCCACGGATTCTGCCAGCCGCTGGGGGTAAACCATCGCAGTCGGAAACAAGGCTGGTAAGTGACCTTTTTGATGGACAGCATCCCACAGAGCTCTGTCTGGATCCTCAAAGCCCTTTCCAGTGATGCTGATGAAGGTCTGTTTACACCTGACTGTACTGTGGAGCCTCTGACAGCTGCAAAATTCAACTGCAGTGCAACTTAATCCCTCACGATGCCGCCGCCGCCGCTCATTTCCAGGCTGCCTTGCAGGACCTGCCATGCACCAGCTTTTTATTTATTCTAAATGATTACATAATCACAGACCTCGTTTGCTACGGTCACCGGTCACCATCCCTTTCGCAGGAAAGCGCTTCCCAGACAGCCCACCTCTCAAGCACAGAATTTAAAAGCCACCAACCAGGAGGATAAATGACTCCTGCTGGGTCCAAAGAAAACACGTGAAGGAAAATGATAACAGCAACTCTCGGGGGGGGGGGAGAATTTCCCTCATAAACACCTCACTCAATCCAACGGCCTGAGACATCCTTGCACCTATACCACAGAGATCCCAAACAGCATGGGCCGCCACTGAAAACTGGACATATATGCCTTGGGCATTTTAGGTTACAGTCACACGAATGTTCTTAAGGAGCTGGTCCCATCCAATTCCTAATACGTTCACCTCATACTATTCTGCCAAAAACAAAGAGCGAGCAGAGAGCTCAGTTTGTCAACTGTCTGCAAAATGAGGTTGGCCATGATCTGACCTCCCATGTGGGCTTTGCTACTTACTGGCTTCCTTCCCCTCCTTGTATCCAAGCATCTCCATTCAGTACCAGATTCCTGAGTGGAGACTCAGTGGGTCCCCAGCTGCCCCCAGAGAAAGGGACAGGAAGGAGACACACCGGGAGGAGCATGAGAAAAGTGAGGTGGGCTAAGCTGCTCTTCAGCACTGCCCTCGGATCCATCCCGTCCAACTAAGGGCCCCGGCCTGGGAAGAAGCTGCCAGCAAGCGGGTATCTGTAGGTAGCGCAGATGGCCACACACACTCATGACAATCTGGAGTCCCCTCCCGTACCCTCTGACAGTTCTAGCACTGCTATACCCAGCCCAAGTATTGGAGGCCAGGCTCTCCCATCACACCGTGATCCGTGAAGTCTCATGACTAGACCTCCTCCCACCTTCCTCCTCTCATCAAGCATTCTTCTTACTTCTGTTAACAACTCCCACTCCTCACACAGTTTCCAGAACCTTCTTTCTGCTTTCCAGGCCCCTGAGTAGAGGCAGGAGGAGCGGACAGCAAGCACCGGTTTCCCCACTTTCTAAAAGCGCGACCCTGGGCAAGATGTCTGATCTGTTTAAACTTGGGGTCCTACTCTGTGCAGCAGAGCTGACCTCATCCCTCCAAATAGGGACAAAATGACAACAGTGCATACAGCAAACCCCCAGCATTCATTCACATATCCGCTAAGCGCCCACTTTGCAAAGGAGAAAGTTTTGTAGCTGGCGGCGGCTATTGTTCCCTCCCTCCGCTATCTTACTCTTTAGGATGGTGGTAAGAACAGAAACATTTTCCCGTGTGCAAGGCTACAGTTAGTTCTGAGGCACAAATACACACTCAAGTGGTTCTTAGTCACCACGGGCAGCAACGTCTGAAGAGAACTCTTTCCCCCTGCCGCTAGAACTCTGTTCTCTGCACGTGAACTCACCTGCTCAGCTAAGAAAACACCAGCTCAAACACGCTCTGGACAAAGGGAACTACTCCAGCCCATTTCCCCTCTCGCCGCTTGTGAAAACTGCTCCTCCCTTGGTGCCCCCCATGCATGGTCACACCACCCTCCACCCCAATTCTCAGCAGACACCTACCTACTTCTGGAAACTTCTCGTTCACGGAGGGAATGCGGTACGGTGGTCCTTAGGTCACAGTTCTCTTTCCCGTCCTTTCCCTGTATGTTTGTGCCCGACAGTCAGCCCTCCTAAGGGGAAAAGGGCACAGGGGATGATCTGGATTAGAACCCCAACTCCATTTTTTTTACTCACCATGTGACCTGGAGCAATTTCTTCCCCTCTTTGGGCCTCAATGCTTCTCTATAGACGGGGATAAGCCGTTCACGGTGCTGTTGTCCTTAGAGTTGTGTCCAGCACATGAAGTGATAGCATCTGTCATTCATCACACCCACCTCCAGTCCCCAAACCTAGGCTTCACCAGGAACTCTTCATAGTGGCCAGTGTCACACCATGCTTGTGTTCCAGTCCTTCAGCCAGCACAGAATCCACCTCCCAAGATCCTGGCCCTTTGGTGGCCCTTGAGTGTGTCCTGTCCATCACACCCAGCCTCCCAGAGTTGATCACTAACCATCCACCTCTGCCTTAGCCATCACTCTGATTCTGCAGCACAAGGTGGGCCTCACAGTAGGCCTCAGCTTCTCAACTACATTCCAAGTCAAAACACCCTCTCTCTGAGGTCCTGCTGTAGCTCCGAGTGCCAGAGCCCTGGAATTCTCAGACCCAGAAAGGTCCTCCAAAGACTAAAAAAAGGCCCCTTCAGTGGCCCCTCGACAACTGCTCCACACTTTGATCATTCCCTCCCACGCCACCCAGCAACCAAGCAGGCAAGCTTGATATGCTATCCCCCACCTCCCTGGCGCTCTGTTCCTCACCAGGACTCAGCCACAGGCACCTTCCCCAGCCCTCCACTCTGCTTTCCCAGCCCTCCACTCTGCTTCCAAACCAACCCTGCCCTGTCTTGAGTCCCCTTTTCTGGGTCTCACCCACTCACTACACACTCTGTTCTATCCCCACACAGACAAGTGTACCAGCCACTTACAACCCCATGCCTGCTTGGGTTCCCTCTGGGCCCACTCAGCTACCTGTGGGTGTCTCCCTCTGCCAAAGCCCCAACCTTCACCTAGACATCCCTTGAGAGACCATACAAAAACCACCTCCTCTAAGAAGCCTGACCTGACTCCTCCTGCATCGAACCATCTGTACTCCTCCGAGAACACTATTTCCTCCTGATGGTGTCTCTCTACCAGGGCACGCTGTACCTGGAACAGTGTGCCAATAACCATCAGATAAATAAACCAAGGAGTACTGCAGACCCTGCTTTCTGCTCCAATATGCTTTATTGACACGTTTCATTAAAAATTCAATTAAGACTCACAAGTCCACCACTTACATACAATGCTGTATATTGTCTTTCTCTAAATTCATTAGGAACATCCCCTGCCCTTGCCTTCCCAGAACAAAAATATTCCTTTGATTGGGGCGGAGCAGGGGGTGGGAGGAGGGGTGGTAGGGGAAGACCAGAAACAAAAGCATTACTTCCTCCTCGACAAAAACTGAAAATAGCAAAACAGCTTATAAAGAGTGCCCAGCTGACACTGGCTTAGGTAGGGTAGGAGGCAGTTGTGCGAGCCTGAGAGGACACAAGGCAGTTTACTTTCAATGGCTGGGGCAGGGTGGACACCAGCATTCTTCCCATGCTCTACAAGAAAGCTGAGCAAAATAATAAATCTCGGGGCTGTTTATAATCAAAGGGAGGAAAAGGAAGCAGTTATCTACAGTGGAAATTTCCTTCATTTTTTCCAGTTCTACTTCTGGTATGGTTACCACACCAATTTCTCAATAGTAAGTTACGACAATTTCATTTATAGGAGATGATTTCCAAAGGGCCCAGAGAGCTGCAGATGGTACCTCGGGGGCCCATCTGTTTAAGGATGAAAGCTCAGCACACGCCATTACATCACTCTGACCTTCCTCAGTAACTTCCTATCTGACAGACTCGAGATGACTGCGCGGTCAACAAGATATTTGTGTTTGTCTCCAGCCTCAGGCTTTGGCTCCTGATTAGTTTTTAAATCATTGTGCATCCAAACTGAATAGGGCCACTGTTCGCAGCTGGAAGGCCATCCGCTGGGCACAGCCCCAGGCCTGTGGGCTTTGGGAGTGACTGCGGTCCTCTCTGCATAACCACTCATCCTCCTGCCCTTCCAGAGCTAAAGCTGCTCTCCTTGGCACCCCTCTTTCCTCAGGCGACCCCTGGAAAGGGAAAAAGGATATTGGGAGGTTTAAAATGCTCTAGCTCCACACATCCCAAACTCAGGGGTACGTTACTGCCCCAGCCCGGACTCTCACCCCACACAATGCCTCCGGCTGCTCTGACACCAGGATAACTATTATCTCCCGGACACTCACAGGTACCAGAGCATCCCGGTACCCACAGGCACACATACATGACAGGCAAACACGCTCAGGTAATCACGCCGTTCATCACTCTAGGACACAACCACAACACCTGCATCCCCTATAACTTATCCTCTTCCCCCACACTCTACAGTGTGCAACCGCAGACGGGTGTCAACTATGAAGGGTCGGGTACCTGCTAGACAACCACCTTGGGAGGCTAGGGGAGGTGAAGGGGATTAGTCGATTGGGGCGGGGACAGCATGGGGGTTCAATGAGATAGAATACATTGCGCCGCATACATGGAACTGTCATAATGAAACCCATTACTGTGTACAATGAATGTGCTACTAAAAACATTTAAAAGATGAACTTATTCTTTAAACAGGCTCAGTTGTATGAGGGGAGGCATATGCACTGATGTTTGCAGCCTTAAAGTTCTTTCTAAAGTAAGATGGATTAATGGGCAGGTATATAACGAGTCAAGAGAATAAAATCACAGATGTAGAGTGTAGAGAATGGGGAATCATTGTCTATTCATTTCATGCTTCCCCTCATTTGAATGTCCTCATAACAAAACATCATCTGGGTGACTCCAGCATCCCACTAACATCCCTCTGCTCTAGGCTGTTGGTCCAGGGTCCCACTTCGTAGCTACTTGTTCTCTGTCTCCCTGACTTCCTCCGGTATCTTATAGTTTTCCTTATTTCCCTGGGTTTTTTTTTTTCCACATCCTAAATGGTGTTGAGGAGTCCTGGTCAACTGTTTTGTTATTGCTGTTGGGGCTTTTTATTATTTAGTTAGTAAGTTAGTGAGTTAGTTAGTTTCTCAAGACAGGGTTTCTCTGGCTTTGGAGCCCTTCCTAGAACTCATTCTCTAGACCAGGCTGGCCTTGAACTCACAGAGAACCACCTGCCTCTGCCTCCCGAATTCTGGGATTAAAGGCGTGCACCACCACTGCCCAGCCTCTGGTCAAGTATTTTATATAATGTTTCTCGGTGGGTTTTGTCTGGCTTTTTTTTTTAAATCACAAAAGTTATTTAGGAAAAAAAAAGTTTCATGTAAAAATATAGATGACCCAGTGCTCTACCAGAGTCAACAATGCCCTTTGGGGAGGGATGTGGATTCCTCTGTTGAAGAGCCACTGTTTATAGACTCTTTTCAAGGCCTCTAATGTGATGCTGTTTTCCTTGTGTGATCACCAAGCCAATGTTGTTCTGTTGCCCACTGGCTGCCGTCTCCACACATTCATCCATCACGGAGATGCACAGAGGGATCATTGGTCTGCAGCATCCCTCATACATGTCGCCACCACTTAATTTCAATGTTAACTTCTTGTCCATAAATTTCTTCAGCTCAGGAGGGTGGGCCTAGCTCATAGCAACTCCTCAGCGGGTGGCAAAGACGCAGGCCTGACTTTTTTTTTTTTTTTTTTAATGGCTATATCGGGAGGCATCAGGCTAAGGTCCCACAACCATTGTATGCCCACGCTGTCACAGGACGGCTAACCACTAGGTTAGCTTTGACTGCTCGGCTCAGAGACAGCTGCTGTGAGCTCACTTCTCTTTTCCCATACTCTACCCCTGAGAAGAGTCACCAACTCAGCCTCAGTGTACCCTCAGTGAGCTGCGGGGAGTGCGGACTTCAGCCTTAGGCTCCTGAAGGAAAAGTCTACAAAGACTATTTGAAATTCTTCTATAAGAAAGATGTTACCTGTCTTAGCATAAATTTCATGCCATGTGAATACACATATTATGCTCTGGATTTATTATGCAGAAGCACACTATTTATTCTGTTGCTAAAGTTAGCTCTGGATACTAAGAGCTCCTTGAGGTTGGCTCCTTCCTCCCTTCAACATGCCCACATCCTTTGTTTTGTGAGCACTTCCTTATTTTCTGGCCATACAAGATGCTCCAGGTCTATAATAACACATCCACGGAGTCCGGGTCACTGGAGAACGGTACCCGTAGGGTGAAGATACGGGTGTGCTTGATGCTATCATATATCATGGCTGCTAGGCCTTCATCATTCCTGTGTGCGTACCAGCCCAATGATCAGTATTGAGCAAAACCCAAGTCCACACCTAGGTACCCAACTCTCATCCCACCAGACAATGAACATCCCAGCCTGCTTCCTTGCTTACTGTAACATCCCATAATCCATGCATATGTAACCGAACCCCAGGACGGCTAACCCATACCCCACATAACTTCACCAGCTATAGTACAATTTGAGATTTATACTCAAAACACCATTCTTCAAAGTGAACTAGGTCCCTATGCCTGGTGTCCCAATCTTCAGGGTCACAGTCACAGCCAGACTCTCCCATCATAGTCTGCTCATCAACACACACAGCCCACATTCACAGAGAGCTACTGTCGAGGGTCTGAGCTGAACACACTGACATTCTCTCGTGCCTAACCTAACTAAAGTGCTTATGTACAGCCCATGAAACACTCCTGGGGGCACACATGTTGTGCTTTACCCTCAATGCTATGACTCTTAGACCTGGGCGGATCACCCGGCGCCTAGCTCAGTTCGGGAACGCAGAGATTGCTCAGATATTAAAAAAATGAACAAGCTGTAAAGATTTAGTCATTTTATGTTCATTTAAAGCAGTTTAATGGTTGGAAGATATCCAATAAAATTTGAAGGGCAGTTTTCATCACAATGTTACCTAAAATTCAGGAATAATAGTTATAAATTAAATGCTATTCCTAACAGACTAAAAAGCAAATTACACACAACTGTTGGGAACCATTTGAATATATATTGGTATGTGATAAAAATATACCACACTTGTGTATTAAAAAAAAAATATGTAGCCAAATAACAAAAAAAGAACGGCATACCACACTTAGCATATGTCTGTGGAAAGAAAACTATTGAAGGACACATACTGAGCTATTTTTATGCTCCTTATTTTCCCTCTCTGTAAATTAAAATTAAGGAGCCTGTTTGCTATGTGGAAAACCATACAAGAGATTCTTCTAAGATATGGAGTATTGATCTCTACAAAGAGTATAACCAGCTCAAAGTTGCACGCCTTTAATCCCAGCACCCAGGAGGCAGAGGCAGGTGGATCTCTGTGAGTTTTGACACCAGCCTGGTTTACACAGCAAGTTCCATGCCAGTCTGGCTACAGAGAAAGACCCTGCCTCAAAAAAAAAAGGGGGGGGGGGAACAAGTAGAATCAGCAGCTGTGCCCTGAACACCAAACTGTCCCCAGAGCAAAGCTAAACAGAGGCATGGGACAAAGAGCAAAGGTCCAAAGGGCATACCCTCAGGTCCGCTGTCTCCAGGAGGAACAGAGCAGGGATGCAATATTGCTTCCTAGAGAGAGCAAGGGCAGAACTGGGGGCTGTCTGGAGAGTATCCAAAGACATGAGGAGTTTAAAGGACAGGAAAGATTTAGATGAAGGCAGGGAAGGGAAGTATTTCTCAGCCCAGAAGATGTCTCATTATCCACTCCATGAGAACCCAAGAGGTTCCTGGTTGGGAACATCAACAATGGGTCCTTCACCTGCCTCCTGGCCATGCCCTGGGAGGAAAGAGATTACCTGTGGGTATCTGCCTCCAGCGGAGCTAATAAAGCTCAAGTGGCCGATACTGGGATTAAAATTTTTACACTGGAATTTACACCCCACCTCTACAAAACGTGCTTTGTACCAGAAACTGCTGCGGTACACAGGAACCTTCCATTCTGCTGAAGGCTTAAGGGGAGCCAAGCCTAACACTTTCAATCGCTTTCAGTGCACAGCACTGAGCCCAGTAGACAGCTACCTCTATTCCCAGATCACATAAGGCTGGACAGAAATACAGGCCAACCTCATACAGACATGCTGTGCTACCAACATAGGGAAACTATGGAGTTGTGAGGGCTTGGGAAGAGTTGTATGTGCCGAACACTTACACTTAGTGAGACAAGGCAGTGCGTGTTACATGTGTCATCTCTTTGTCCTCACAACCACCAAGGAAAGGCCCAGTCAGCACACACCCACTCAAGGCTCAATGGCAGAGTCTTTACCTAGACTGCACAAAGCCTTGAGTTCAATGCCCCCCAGCACCCAGACGACAGCTCACAACTGCCAGAAACTCTAGTTCCAAGGGATAAGACACCCTCTTCTGACTCCCAAGGGTTCTCAAATGCTCTTAGTACATGTATAACAACCATGCAGGCACATACACAGGTAGAAATAAAGCTTAAAAAAAAAATCAGATCTATTCCTTCTTCCAGAAGTATTCTTTTTCCCCCCAAATAACTTATACATAACACCAAGATCTCAAGGTTAAAATCTGAAGCATAGCTAGGCATGGTGGTACATACCTGTAATCCCAGCACTCAAGAGGTAGAAACAGGAGGATCAGGAGTTACATGGAAGAGTTCAAGAATGGATGTATCCTATCTCAAAAAAAAAAAAAAAAAAAAGATCAAGAAATAGCCAAAAATAATATTCTCCATTCCCAAAGCACTAAAGACAATGGTAGGGGGAGCTCAAGCTCCAGGCCAGACTGAACTATACAAGACCCTGTATCAAAGAAAAAAATCTCAACTCGAAGCAGACACGGAGCTCCTGCTTCCTCTCCGGGGAGGGTTAACCAAGTCTGTACTCCAAACACCACTCCCTTCCCTTGCCTTCCCGTCCACCTCTGCCATACCCTACTAAAGACTCTGATCCTCACCTAATTGCAGAAATAATTAAAATAACTTTCCTGATCTACAAACCATAAAATAAAAAAAGGTTAGGCCAGCTTCTGCCAGTTTATAATTGCTGATGTTCTGAGACAGAATCTCTCTGGCTAAAATTAGATCTGTGTAGTACAGGCTCTGCCTGTGCCAATGGGAAAGTTTCTGACATTAAAATGACTTCATCTTTTACACATTCGTTACATGACAGAGAAGGATACTGCTGTGCGGCTCAGGAGTTGCCTCCCCAAAACACGGCTTCAGAAGACTACCATAAGACACCTCTTCACAGGTCCCAAGCTGATTTTCAGAAAGGGGATGGACATCTAAACAGGACAGGTCCGTTAGTAAGAAAGCTGCTCCCAACAGCTATCTTTACACCAGAGGCTTTATCTGCATTAGAAGGTAGTCTCCATCCACCCTGAGGCGGCTTCCACCACCTACTAGAAGCCTCTATGCCTACTATGCTATATGAGCATCAATGACCTCACTCCTCTTGCTGTGAGACACTCTTATGCTCATACACATAACGTGACTGTCCCCTACTAACTTGTTCTGTGTTAGCTTGATGTGTAGCCCAGCACAAGAATCTAGGTGGGTGAAGAGATGACAAGTTCCCTTCCCTGCACTTTCAGGCACTCAAAGATACCCCAACACCATCTGTCACAGCTGAGTGTCCTATCCACACTCAGGACAACAAGGCAATCCTAAAAAGGGCATTGAAAATTAATATTTAAAATTTAATAAGAAATTTTCAGGTGAAACTTGGGAAGGAAAAATGTTGGTTGGTTGAAACAGAGTCTCACTCTGTAGCCCAGATTGGCCTCAAATTCAGACATCTACCTGCCTCGGCCTCCTGGGTACTGGGACTAAAGGTGTGCACCACTATTCCTGGCTAGGTTCATTTCATTAAGACTGAGGGAAAAAAAATGTTTTGTGCTTATTAAAATAAAATATAGAATTATGGAATGTGTAAGTGATGACGAGCAGTACAAAATGCTTTTTTAAAAGAAAAACTATTCAACCATACCAACCAAATGTCATCCGGATTCTTTCTCTGTCTTCTATCTGTGTGTGTGCGGGCGTGCTCAAATGGGCAAAATCTTGGCACAGTGTAAATGTGTAACAGATACACAATGCAAGACCTAGTAAGATGACTCAACAGGTGAAGTCACCTACTGCTAAGCCTGACAACATGTTTGATCCCCAAGACCCACACGGTAGAAGGAGAGGCTCTGATACAGGCCAGGTCACCCTTTGGCCTCCACACACCTGCTGTGGTGCTCACACGCATGCACTCACCCACACAAAAAATAAGTACAATTTAAAAAAGATATGTAATGTATACTTTTAAAAAATAAACGTGATGGTGTCATTTAATAACCCCCCTTCTCCAATGTATACTTCCAAAGAGCCCCAACAGATACAAAAAAACCTCAGCACCAAAGTCTACCCATTTTGTTTCCCCTAACACACACACACACACACACACACACACACAGTCCCCCCCTATTATAAATTAGTCACAGTAAATGATTAACAACCATAACTAACAATAAAACAATTACAACACTACAATAAAAGTTTGTAAATGTGTCTGCCCCTCTTGAACAAATCAAGGTAAATACCAGGCATTTCAGTTGATGGTGCACTTACTTCTGAACCACAGAAAGCAGAATGGCGGATGGGAGGGACGCCCACGTGGATCAAGCTGGGAGCTGCGGCTCTTTACCTCAACAGTACACAGAAGACACCTGCCCTGTCAGCCATTGGGCTTCCTCTCTGTCACTCAGGACAAATGACCAACTGTGGTGCCTATTTAACAAACATGCTGGCCACCAGGCTCACTCAGTACCTGTGGCTCCTCTCACTCAGCCCTCTCTACCGCCCCAACCCTAAACCTCTCCAGCCCAAGGCCTTGGCTTCCCTTTCCCCCAGCTTCTTATTCCTATAAAAACCGGCCATTTTGGTGGTGCATTCTCTTGGTTCTTTTTGTCCTCTTGGTTCCCTCACTCCCTCTCCCTGCTCCCTTCGCCCTGTGGGTCTTAAGTCTTCCTCTCTTCTCCACTCTCACTCTGCCCCAAACTCCACCTGGCCCAGTTTTGTCTCAGTCTACAATAAAAACCTTCCCCTCAACCATCCCTAGGAGAGGTTATGTCCCTGTTCTCATTCTCTCCCCTGAACTGAGCCGCCTTCTTGTTCTAGCTTGCTTTGGTCAGGGTGATACAATGCTTACCAAAAGCAACTTGAGGGGGGAATGGGTTTACTTCACTTCCACTTCCAGCACACAGAGTCCATGGCTGCGGGATGCTGGGCAGGGAGCTCGAGGCAGGAACTAGAGCAGGGACCATGGAGGAACGAAGCTTACTCCCAAGCCTTCAGGCTCATTTTCAGCTACACCTTCTTAGAGAGCCCAGCCCTTCTGCCCAGGGAGAGCTGGGTGCTCCTAAATCAACCAGCAATCAAGAAAACGTCCCACAAACCGATCTGATACAGACAATTCTACTAGTAAAATATTTTAGTTACCATGACGGTCGAGCATTGCACCGTATGGGTGACATGTTTCTCCTCCAACTCTGCTCTGGAAATGAACATTCCCCCCGACTTTTTGGTACTAAATCACGCAGTAACCATCTACGTGATTCAACTGTGTGCACTCGTACAATTATGTCATTCCAGAACCAGGATTTCCGTTTCAACAGTTTGCATGAATACGTATCGACAGACTGCTTGCATTGGAAGACAGCTCTCCTGTTCCCAGGATCCCTACTAACATGGGGATTCTTTTTAATCAACGATTTCTTTTCATTAGTATTCAGTGAGCACCATCCGGATGCCAGGTCCCACCTCTCCAGTTCCAGGACTGGCTCGAACAAGGACACTCGCTATAGGCTCAAGTAATTGAACACTTGGTCCCTACTGGGAGATGCTATTTGGGGAGGCTTGGGAAGAATGGCCTTATTGGAGGAAGTATGTCACTGGAGGGGGACTTTGAGAGTCTAAAGCCCTTTGCAGTTGTTCCCTCTGCCCTGAGCTAGCAGCTCACAGACGCAGGCTCGCAGAATCCTGCTCCTGCCACCATGCTTCCTCTCTGCCATTACCAACCCTTACTCTCTGCAATCACAAGCAAAAATATCATCGTTCTTCCTTAGGTTGCATTGGTCAAGGCTGTGGCATCTGACCACAGCAACAGAAAAGTGACTACCATGGTTCTTAGCATCCAAACTTACAAAAGTCCTGTGCAAACAGGTGCCCCAAATACATTACACCTGTGCAACCTGTCACGCCACTCTGGGACGGTAAGGCTCAAGGTCACACAGCTGGTCAACCTCGCCGCTGAAGGATGAGCCCAGTTCAGCAGCAGCAGAACACAAGACAGCTCTTATGCGTCTCAAAATGATCCTCCATGCTGAATCATGCTGAACCACAGTAAAACCTCTGGTTTCGAGGACAATGGGAGGCTGCTGGGCTAGAGGTCAGCAGAATGCTTGAGTCCAGCATCTTGCAGGTAACTTTTTCCGAATCTCCTCTTGGCTGAAACGGCCCAAAATATCCACCACCCCCACCTTACAGTGTCTATAAAGCCTAAAACGAGCATCTATTCTTTCAAGAGTGCCTGCTGAGATCTTTCTCTGTGCCCTGATTCTGAAGGCAAAGAGGCCATACCAGCCCCAAGCACCTAGAGAGAGAGAAGAAGAACACAGCCAAAACCAACTGGGATACAATAGAAGCGGGAGGGGAGTGGGGTGCAAGTGAGGACCCAGACACTGAAAACACCTGGAAAAATCCGTGAAGCCCTGTGAGGCAAAAGCCCCTAAGTCACACAAGCTGGCCGCAACTGTGTTCCTAAAGACACACGGCGGCTAGAAGGGAAGGCAGTCATGGCTGCTGCCTTAAACACATAATGGTATTCTTTTCTCCCCTTTCCCAAACTTTACCGAGCATCATTTAACATTTATAATTCTTAAAATATTTTAATTGCTGCGAGCACAGATGGAGGCGTGATTAATTCTGACTGAAATAATGTATGTGAAAGGTAGGAACTCTAAACCCCCCCATGAATGGTATTATTGTCGGAGCATGAAGTAACCTAGAATTATGCATAATAGCATCACAGACTGCAGCATGGGTTATTTTTGTGTTCTGCTCTTGGTTTCCGGCCCACCTGATAATGTACACCATTAATCATTTCTTTACAGTATTTCCTCTAAACGTCTAAAAAACAAAAATAATACAGCTGTATAGGACAAAGGGCCCTGTAAAGGCAAGGCTTTCTCCCGCCCCTGACTCTTGACTTTTGGGTTGTCTTATTAAATAGTAAACTCTACGTTTACGTTTTAACCAGAAGTTTACACGTAGGTATTATTAACATTTTTTATTGTGGTACTGTATCCGAACCCCTAAGCTGTTTCTCATCTCTAGTCCTGACTTTTTTTTTCCACTGTGCTTCTAAAGTCCGTGGCCAACACCCAGCGTCTCATGAACTCCACCTAGACCCCCACGGGTACCTTAGTGTTAAGTGCCCCAAACTCACGCTCCCAGCAGGGAGAATCTGTCCTACGCCTGCATCCTTCTCTCGCACTGTGGTGCTCCCCTTCACCACTATTTATACTGAAACCTTGAACAGTAATCTAAACGGCTCCTGCTTCCTCCCCCTATATACCTATCAATCAAGCCGATTTCACTCTCCGTGCCCCACTCCTAGCCAAGACCAAGTTACTATCTTAACCAAACGAGAGTCTCACTGGCTTCCAGGCCTCCCTTCTGTGCTTCCTAAATCTTTGCCCCTTCCTACCTTCAATCTACAGGAACACAAATTTAAGCAAGTCCCTTCCCGTAAGCCCTTCAGAGAGTCCATCACCTACAGAGCCATGTTTCAGTTCTTCGGCAAGGTCCATGAGGCCCACCAGTTAACACCGCACACCAGGCTCTCAGGGCTCCTGTCTCAAGACTGCCTTCCTCCAATAACCTACCTGCCCCTCTCAAACTGAGTAGAGCTCTGAATAGCCCCACCCATTGCTCACGCTGCTGTTTTACAACAACCCACCTGGAAGGGCTAATCTTAATTCCACACACCTGGGAAGAGTGACCCTTCATTTAGGACTTGCTTTCATCAGATTGGCCTGCGAGAGCACGTCTTCGGGGTATTTTTCTTGGTTGCTGATTGACGTAGAAGGGTCAAGTTTTCATTAGGGTACCACTGCTAGGCAGGTAAGTTCAGTTGATAGGTCACCAGACAGAACTGAATAAGAGTTTGCCGTTGATTTGAGAGTAGGGTAGCCTATTAGTGAAGTAGACAACTGGGCAGTTGTAGCCTGTGATGGGGGGGGGGGGGTAGTGCCCTGGGCCACCCAAAGGTGTACATAAACCTGGACAAAGAAAGCAAAATGATGATGTCTGGCAACTATGACCCGCACTTCGAGCCAGCACCAACACCGGTTTGGCTCATCCCTGTCCTCTGACACCCACGGAGACTCTCCCACACTAGGTGTGTTAACGTGAGGCTGTGGCTCTGAGTGAAAAGGTGTCCTCTGTTACGAATAAAAGATGCTGCCAGCATTAAAAGATGTTCTTAACAGCAGCTGAACGTGAGTCTGCGGACAGACCGGAAGCACCCTTCCTCTGGGGCTTCAGCGTCAAGCTCCTGCCTCGGGCTCCTGCTCTGGCTCTCCTCCATGGTGGCTATAACCCGTAAAACGAAATAAACCCTTCCTTCCTCAAGCTGCTTCTGGTCATGCTATGTACCACAGCATCGGGGAAGCAGACTCAGCTTTTAGTCCAGCCAAAGACGGCTTCAGTATAAACCTGTCTTGATAAATTTCAAACAATCTGCCAAGCCCTGGTTAGAGGGAGCGGCCCTGTGCTCTGCTCCAACTCGGCCTGGGTCTTGGCACTTAACCTCCAATGTGCCTGTGTGTTGGCCTCGCCCACAGGTGTTAGGTTCTTCCAAGCAAGAGACCACATCTTCAGCCTTGCAGCACTTCCCAATACCTATTATGTGCCAAAACCTACTCCAGGTGTCCTGGATGAATAGTTCCCATCGGGACAGTGATGCCCTGTTATGGATGAAGACTGAGGCTCCAATACTAAGAGACGTCTGCCAGGGCATTAAGCGATGCTAAACTCGAGTCCAAGTCTATGTAACGCCACAATCATCACTCCTTACAGTTTATCGTTCCCTTGTGTATTTAGGAGCTTGAAATGTAAAGTCCTGAAAATACGGATGAGTTCACATTATGGGAAATCTAAGTATATGCCCCCCAAATGTCAGTCTGAAGCCATCTAGAAACGACAGTGAAACAGAAAGCATATTGTGAACAAATTTTGTAACCAGCCCCCAACCCCTGCTTTTAGCATATCCAGACAAGGGCTGTGGAGAGGGCAGTTCAAAACCCAAAGGGCACGCCATCTTCAGCAGCTGCAGCTCAGTTTAACCCACCAGTCAGCTATCCCCGTGAACAGTCCTTCACTTCCCAACTCTTCCTCCCCACACCCCAACTCCACAGCATCTGTAGGCCCATAGCACTCACTGTGAAGGACCTCAGAACCAGAACCCGTAAGGATTTAAAAGTGGACCCCTTTGGAACAGACACAGCAATCCCTGCAAACACCTATTGGAGAGTACATGGCAGAAATGGGCAGAGCAAGAACAGAAAGTTAGTGCCACAAGGGACAGGGGTAGGGTCAGGGTTCATGGTCACCTACAAAAACAGGCACTGTGGGTGAGAATGCTAAGGTCCTGGGAGGGCCAAATTAAACATTTTAAGAATAAGCACTTGGAGCCGAGTGGTGGTGGTGCACGTCTTTAATCCCAGCACTTGGGAGGCAGATGGGCAGATCTCTGAGTTCAAGGCCAGCCTGGTCTATAGAGTGAGCTCCAGGACAAGGCTCCAAAGCTACCAAAAAATAAAATTTAAAAAAAAAAAAGCTACAACTGTCTTGAAATACAACAACAACAAAAAAGAATAAACACTTGGACCCAAGTAGATTTTCAACTAGTATCTTCTAATTGAATGAGCAACCACACAAAGCTTCCACCTGTCCTCTACCAGTCAGAATGGGAACTAAAGAGCTGGGAGCTGAGAAGCCCTGTCATCGAGACAGAAAGTTAGGAGGCTCATCTCCCTCCCCAGCACGAGAAAAATGTACAAGAAACTGGTCTGACCTGCAAGAGTTAATGGAAAACTTGCTGCCTAGGAGGACCAAAGAAGCAACCATCACTGTGGGCAGCCAGGTTCCAGCAAAAGACAAAAACAAAACATACAGACCTACTATCAACTCCAAGCAACCAGAGCCACACCCAAATCAGAGACTTCTTCCCGACTGTGGAGGAGGCACAGAAGGTAGCAAGGAACAGCAACACACAGTCAGCCCATACTCACTGCTGGCAGATCAGGCTCTCAGAATAAGGGAGACAGATACCCAGCCAGCCTCCGCTGCCTTTCGCCGTTAAACTGAAGTCTAGGCCCTCACCACACTCCATTCCCAAAGCAAACTTCAGAAGCAGCCACACCCCAGATCCCCAGAGAGCAAGCTCCAGGAAGCTGTGCAATCTGCTCAGGTCACTGGGACCAAGGCACTGGGTTGGGACCTTACACAGTCGCCTGGCTTCAAAGCCTCGGTCTGGCAGAGTCGCACATGACAAGCAGGGCAAGGACTGGATGTCCCTAGTTATAAGCCAATGTATAATAAGAAATGACTTGACTTTAAAACTCAGATTTCAAAGAGTTGAGTGTTTGTTACTCTGGGGGAAGAAGCGACTGAAATCAGTGACTTTTGTTGTCAGGGGGAACCAGATTCAGGGCCTTGTGTCATGCTACAAGCATTCTTTAGTCTTACCTCTGTTTAGTCCGGAACAACCTAGGCCATTCCTGGGCAAACAAATAACCCAGAATATATAACACTCCTCATTCTCACTCTCCTTTCCATGATTCCAAACCTCCAGCATTTTCTCCTTTTTCCCCTAAGATACCGGCTCACTATGTAGCCGTGGACAGCCTGGAACGTACTCTGTAGACCAGGCTGGCCTCCAACTCACAGATCTACCTACTTCTCTGTCTCCCAAGTTCTAGAATTCAAGGCCTGTGCCACTAACACTCAGCTTCAACCTCTCTTCTGTAGGCAAGAAAAACAGGAATCTCATTTCCTAGAAATCTCTTGCTGAAAGTCCCCTGAAAGGGCAAAGCAAATTCTGATTTTGAGGACTTGCTGCTCTTGACAGTTAATCCAAATAACTTTTTTGAAAGAGCAACCTTGGCAAAATTCCACATAAATGCACACAAGATCATAAAAATAAACCATTTTCCTAGGTGATTATTTTCTTAAAACCAAAAACCAACACCATATGGGGCTACAAAAAGTTCCTGAAATAGAATTTGGGGAGATGGTTCAGTCAGTCAGGAAATAAGGAGACCAAGGTAGTTCTGGGGAGCTTACTGGCCCCCAGACTAGCCAAATCCACAAGCTCCAATTTCAGTGAGGGACCCTGTCTCAAGGTTCCTTACCAGGTAGGGGTGCGTAAGGAAAAGTAACTAAGAAAGAAGCATAAACTGTGCTCCCCTCAAGTCCTAGAAATCAGAAGAAAAGGGGTATTGCATCAAATTCCCAAACGGACAGTTTTCCAAAAAAAAAAATCCAGACTCACAGCAACCAATGGAAGCCAGCCATATCACCTAGAGCAGACATGGGCACACAAAAGAAAGTCTCCGCCTGGCCCTACGCAGTCCTCTTGTGGCACTGAGCTGCTTCCCTGTTGATGTCCCAGCTGACTCCTCTGCTGAGTTCCTGTTTGCGGACTCCACTCTGCCCAGTCCCTGGGCTCCTGAAATAAACAAGCTGCATCCTGAAAACCCGGTTTGCAGAATAGTGTTCTTGGACACCCTGTTCTAAGAGGACAGGAGCACGGGACAGCAACCTCTGTTTAAATCCTGACTGGCCCAGGTGACCACCGGCCCCTTGATGAACACTCCACAAGCTGATAGGCACTCAGCTGCCAACCGTTCTCATCCTCCGGCCTTAAATATCATCTCTCACCTGACCTACTTCAAAAGCCTAACGAGTGCCCTGCCACCCACCTGTCTCCACGCCAGCCTCCTTTCCTCCAACACCACCGCTGCCAAGGCTTTGCTCCAAAGCAGATCCGATTACATCACCTCCCAGCTGAAAGGCCTTTGACAGCTATCGCTTGCACGCGGGAGCAAGTCCACACTTCTTAGCCTGGCATGCAAGGCCTCTGCAATCTGGTTCTCTCCTCCCAGCCCCTCTATCCAAATGCCAGGCACCGTCTGTTCTAGAACAAACCCCCGAGCATGACTTGTTTTCATGCCTCCCAGCCTCTGCTCATTGTGCTCCCTGCATCCAGAAAGCACTCCCTCCCACCTGGCAAAATCCCACACAGGCCTCACCCCCTCCCTCTGTTCCCCGAAGCCAGTCCAGAACCAACCACTCCTCTTCCACCTCCTCCCTTTCTCCTGCTGCACTAGCAGCTCCTCGTCACCTTCCCCTAGGGCCGTGTGTGCTACTGTCTCAGACAAAGACACAAGTCTGGCCCTCAAAAGACAAGACAGCCCGCAAAAGCTAGTCATGGGGTGCAAGAGCCAATGACCATTTAACAGGGAACCCCAAGATCAGGCATGAGAAGCCCTTTATTGAGTTGTTGGTCAGGGTTATCCCAGAGACTACCAAAAATAGTATAGGCTATTGCTATTATTTTTATTGCTATTGCCATTGGTTGCCCCGCCCCCGGAGGTGGAAAAGTAAGTCCCGAGGTGGAAAAGTAAGTCCCTATCACTGACCATACCACACACTTCAGACATAGCACCCAGAGGCCCCTGAGATGGAACTGACCTGAATGCCCCCTCCCCGAGGACAAGCTTTCATGGTACCAGAAGGCATCATGCAAGATTACAAAGGAGGGGAGCAACCAACAGTCATATCCAGCTATGACACATATGAACTATGTACTGGCTATGTCAACTTGACACAAGTTATAGTCACTGGGATTGAGAAAATGCCTCTAGCTGTAAGCAGACAAGACTGCAGGGCATTTTCTTAATTAGTGGTCCCTGGGAGTAAGCTCTGTGGGTAGGGCCTCTCCTGGGCTGGTGGTCTTAAGTACTATATGAAAACAGACCGAGTAAGCCATGAGGAGCAAGCCAGTAAGCAGCACTCCTACACAGCCTCTACATCAGCTCCTGACTTCCGGGTTCCTGCCCTGACTTCCTTCAGTCATGGACTACATGGGATGTGGAAGTGTAAGACAGATAACACCCCCAAAACACAGCCTGCTTTGGGTCAAGGTCTTTTGTTATAGCAGGAGGAGCCCTAACTAGGACAAACCACACCAATGACCGGCATGACATGATGATACCACCTTCATAAGGACTCTGACCTTTGAAAGGGCACCAACATCGCTCTTGAGACTGGCTGAAGCTGCTGTTCATGAAGGAAGCAAAGGAGGTTTATGAAGGTGAACTCTCTTTCCTAAGTTCCACTGGCTCAGAACTCAGTCTCCATCCTTATAGAAACAGCATCTCTTTTCCGTGTTGGAGACAGCAGGCATGTTGCCTCACTCCTCCTGGCCTGACTTCCAGACTGTGAAGAGGTCCCTCAGGCTTCAAGGAAATATTTCAAAGGGGAAAAATTAACAAACCTGTTAATGGCAGAAAGGGGCAAAGACCTCAAGTGCAGCTGGTCTTGGCTGCATACCGAGTTCACTCTCAGAGAAGGGAGAGCACCTGGGCAGAAAGCAATGCTGCCCCTTGTCTTTTTGCATATTCTCCTTATATGAGCTAGATCCAATGTCAGTGACATAAGAAAGACCTGGAGGGGCCGGAGAGATCGCTCAGTAGTTAACAACACTGGCTGTTCTTCCAGAGGACCTGAGTTCAATTCCCAGCATGGTGGCTCAGACCTGTCTAACTCCAGTTCCAGGGGACCTGACACCCTCACACCAGTGCACATTAAAATGAAATTAATTTTATTTTTAAAAGAAAGATCTGGAGACAAATTGCAGAAGAACCAATCCCACTTAGACATGGTCTTTTGGACACCTTGTCTGCAAGGCGGCTTGTTCACCCACCACCGCCGCCTACGGCAGCTCTCTGGGGAAACCTGCCCTCCTGGCTCGCAACTGCCCCATAAACAAACACATCCGCACGCACGACTGGGGTGTGGTATGTAGAAATGATCCATCTAAATGAAATACAATTTACTGTTCTAAACCACAGGGCAAAACACCACCTAAGTCCGAGAAGCCTCTGGTGTTCTCACAGCCTCAGTAGGTAAATGGGTTTTCATAAAAACCAGACAGCTACTTAGCGGTGGATATTCCTGATAGTCCCTTCCCTCCCATAAACCGCCACCTAAAACTACCCTGCGGGTCTGTTCAAAAGTTTCTGTATGGACAGCTAACTGTGTAAGGATAACACCTTAGAGAGGAGCACGAAGCCAAGTTCTTATGCGGACTTCTATTAAAAACAAACACACACACACAACATAAAATTAATACTTCCTCTCCCACCCCCGAGCTGAGGGCTGAACCCCATATAGTGAATCGTCTACTGCTGAGCTTCATCCTCAACCCCTTAAATGAACAGTTCTTAGACACTCCAAACACACGGCTCAGTTAGTAGAGGTGCCCCCAAGCCTGATGACCCGAGTTCAATCCCTGGGGCCCACACGATAGAGAGAGAGAACCAAGTTGTCCTCTGACCCTGACTCTCACCCTGACACAGGCGTCCCCACACATACAAACACGCTCACACTAAGTAAGATGTAAAATAAGTAAAAACTTAATTTTTTAATCCAACAACTTACCCATCGGGTTGAATTTAAAATACAGAATGATAAGAAGACAGAAGCTGCATGCCTGGGTACCTATGAACCAAGTCTGGCAGTAAGCAGTTTATAGGGTCTTACCTTTGATCCTGACACAAACTCCAAGAAAAAGGCATTACTATCCTCATTTTACAAATATGGAAACAGGTCAAGTCTCCTATCATCACTACACACAAAATCAAGGTTCACATGACTTCAAAGTCATAAGCTTACAGTTGGGAGCAGAGCCCAGTAGTAGTAAGTGTATGGTCTGTGGTTTGATGCCCCACACTGGCAAAAAGAAAAAAGAGGAGCTGGGCACAATGGCACACACCCACTGCACTCAGGATGCTAATCTTGAAGGGGAAAAGAGAGAGAAAGGAGAGTATATATGTATGTTTGCAGTACAGTGTTATAGTTAAAAAAATACCTACTGTGGCCAAGGCACTTTCCTTCCCAAAAGGCAGATTTTAATGTTCCTGCCAGCTAAGGGATTAAATACAAGAATGTGAGGGCAAAGGCTTATGAAGGTTGCCATTCATCATATAGAGCTACTTTATATGTGGTTAAAGTTATTCCTCATTAACACACACATTCCTTTAATTTTTTTCTAGACATAAAAGCACTCAAAAGGCTGCAGTGGGGGGGGGGACTTACATGACAAATTAAATTAGCAAAGTCAGCAACGATGAAAACTTTGATTTATACATCTGCATTTACAAGATAACATGCAGATAAATTTACTAACTACCATGAGGATTTCCTTAAACTTTTGCTCTTAAGTGTAATTATTAAAAAACTGTATCTAGTAAAAACAGAATTGAAGCTGGGAAGTTGTGGGTGCACGCCTTCAATCCCAGTACTTAAAAGGCAGAGGCAGGTGGATTTCCATGAGTTCAAGGCCAGTGTGGGCTACAAAGCAAGTTCCAGGGCAGCCAGGACTGTTACGCAGAGAAACCCTGTCTCAAAAAAAAAAAAAAAAAAAATCAAACTAAACAAAAGCCTAAAATAATTAATAATAATATCGATGCATTATTTCTAAACTGCTGTGCAAATGAAAATTAGCCACCATACAACAGAAGCTTATCATTAATACCCAGGTACTTTGTCATTTTGAATTAAACCAAAAATGCTCAACACCCAAAACACCTTACTCAAAACAGCACACTATGACACCCAGGAAACCAGGCTGACTCTACAGAACGCCTTTTCATCACACTTGGACCAATCCAACTTGAACCTCCTTGACATGTTAATAATAAAATCAACTTCCAAACAGATGCTGTCATTATCTATTTTTTTTTTAAAAAGCTACTACTTATGAGTTAACTCAACCCAAATGTTCCCAAATCATGGGGGTGAAAAGAATACACAGTCTAGGACATTTTTTTTTCTTTTTTGCCCAAAAAACTTTTATCCTGATTTTAGCTGAGGCTTTATTAGGTTTGTATTGATGTATTGTGTGCATGTGTACACGCGACCGCCGTGGCTTACGAGTACAGTCAGTTGCAGAAGTCAGTTGCAGAAGTCAGTTCTTGACGGCGGATATATTTACCCGAAAGCCATCTCACCAAGCCCTGATTATACCTTCAAAACTAGCTTCCAGTTTACAGGAAACAGGGACAAAGCAACAGCATCAACACCACCACATGAAAATGATTTCAGAATATAGGATAATCTACAAGTTCTCTGCTACACATCAAGAGGTATAGGGGAGCAGTAAACAGTTATTTTCCTGTACTAAAAAAGACTGAGGGAGCAAATGATCAACACAGTGTAAAATGCAAATAATTGATCCACTCTTGGTACAAAGAAAAATGTTAATAAATGACATCTGGGGACAATAAGATAATACTGAGAGATTATTGTTAATTTTATGTGACAATGAAGTAGTGATTTTTAGTCCTTAGTTAGAAATGTATACCAAAGTTTGTGAAGCAAAATTACATATCTGATTTTGTTTGTTTTTTGAGAGAGGGTTTCTCTGTGTAGCAACTCTGGCTGTCCTGGAACTCATTGTGTAGACCAGGCTGGCCTTGAATTCACAGATCTACCTGCCTCTGCCTCCCAAGTGCTGGGATTAAAGGCATGCTGTATTTGCTTTAAAATATTAACAAACTACTCAACCAGCATTGTTCTGTACATAAAATACGCTTTGCAAAAAATGTCTATTGCTCCATGCATTTACAAAACAACGAATTCTCGATTTTCCCTCTAGAGATCTAGAAAGAGAATAAGACCTGAGTGTTCAAAAGTTGTGACATTTTTTAAAAAGACCTGGTTTGGAGCTGAGAAGACCGCTCAAAACTTGCCACACGAGCTTGAACACTGGAGTTCCGAGAAACCTGGTAGGCATGGTGGCCTCCTGCAATCCCACTACTCGGGAGACAGACACAGGGGATCCCCGGGGGGGTAAGCTTGCTAGCTGGACTCCTCTGAACCGGCAAGCTCTAGGTTCAGCGAGAGACCCTAAGTAACTAAAACAGAGTGATGGAAGAAGACAGCTGTGGTTGGAGTGAGAACAGCCCCCATAGGTTCATGAGATTCACAGCTTGGGACCCAGCTGGTGGACCTGTTGGTGAAGAACTGGGAGGTATGGTCTTGGTGGAGGAAGAGTGTCAGAAGGGCAGACTCAAAGGCTTCAAAAGCCTCTGCGATCTCCAGTGCATTCTCTTGCTTGAGATGTGAGAGCGCTCGGCTGTTCCTGCCACCACGCTTTTGCTTCACCACCACAGCATCTAACTATGGAACTGTGAGCCCAATTAAAGCCTTCCTGTTTCAAGTCACCTTGGACGTGTTTCATCATAGCAACAGGACGTAACTAATTCCACACTCGACATCAGCTTCAGGCCTCTATACATATTTCATATTTACATATACATCCATACACATGTGAACACACGCACACACAGGTGT
Organism: Alexandromys fortis; assembly: GCF_014885135.2. Classification (NCBI taxonomy): domain Eukaryota; kingdom Metazoa; phylum Chordata; class Mammalia; order Rodentia; family Cricetidae; genus Alexandromys; species Alexandromys fortis. Next base: position 11,588,962 of record NW_026067899.1, read on the forward strand.
GCATACCACATATGCATGTGCGCGCGGGCACACACACACACACACTTAATATGCTTTGCTTAATTCAGATTTTTGTGTTTACTTAACTACAGAACCCTTTTCCCTCTGTGGTGCCCTGCGGTTCCCTGAAAATTAATTTTTCATGGAACCCACTTTGGGAACTGCTGTTTGTTTAGACAAATCACCTTGTGGGAAGGTTGTCTTCAGTCACATTCAAGTTAAGAACATCAGACACAGCAGCTAGAAATAGCCCCAGCTGCGATGAGGGTAGTGAGGGACCTGAAACAAGTGGACGGTGAGTCTCGGGCTAGCCTGGGCTGCAAAACTGTCCCCTGCAACACAAATCAATCGAACGTGCATGTCGACAATCTGAGGGCTACTTATGGCTTCTGTGTCTCCTGCATTCCCGACATGTTTTGATTTGTAAATCTCTACAATACTACAATCCACTGCAAGCTTGCCCTCAGTTAAATTTTACATATTCTCATCCATTTCCTTTTAATCCACAGAGGAACAATTTCAAACTCATCCAGACCATCAAACTGCACTTAATTTTTCAGTTTTAATCTATGTTGAGATATTTCAAAGGAATACCAACACACCTCTCCCGGGAGGAGATTAAGATACCCCTAAAATCAAACATCTCCCGGGTACCACTTAGAGTTTGCCATCACTTACCTAAGGCCCTGACTCCTACCTTTATGCTGCAGCATCCTACTTACAAGCAGGTCCTTCCAATACTTAACTAAACTTCCAGAGCATCACCTGATCACACAACATCCCCACCCACTCCACAGCTAAATGTTTTACAGCCACTATCAACTACTATCTATAATTCTTCAAGAGAAGCTACACCCCATACTACTTAGGATATGCTATCCTTTAAAATGTACGGAAACATACTCAAAAGAAAAAGCAGAAATGTCTAACAAAGAAATATGAGACACAAGTCAACACCACAAGAATCAGAGTTTATGCTTCCCCTGCCTATAGGAGGCCATTTATAATGTTCCAAACACTTTTGTATATACTCTGTCATTTGACCCTCAAAACTCTGGAGGAATCTGTTTTTCATCACAGCAGCACAAAGTATCTAGCAGAGCTCAGCTTAAAAGCAGACAGCCTGTCAACCCTCAATTAGCCTTCCTATGTAAGGAATGTCAGCTGAGGAGTGTGGAGGCCGTCAGTCCCAACAGGAATTGCTCTGGCCAGTATCACAGTAGCACACAGGACAGTCTCCCAGGACTCTGCTCGGTAGTAATTACAGATGACTTCTAACCAGTCACAGGCAGTTAGGTCTTCCTGTGCGTCGGTTATACACGGTGGCACATGCCTGTAATCCCGTCAATTAAAAGTTGGAAACAAAGAGATCAGGGGTTCAAGTCTAGCTGCAGCTATTTATCGAGTCTGAGGCCAGTCTGGAGTGCATGAGACCTTGATTTAAGAAAAAGAAAACTCGGGCTAATGGGGTCACTCAGCAGATAAAGGTGAAAAGGGGCTTGCCACAGTCTGACAACTGGAGCATGATTCTGGTTTCCCCACGGGAAGGAAAGAACGAACTCCCATAGACTGTGCTCTGATCTCCACACAAGTACAGCGGCACGGGCAACACACACTCGCACACACCCAAATATATTTTTAATTTTTCAAAACTACCAAAAGATCCTCATCTCTCTAATCCACTAGGTACCCACCTAGGATTGCCCAATGATGTTTCTATTCCACCACCCCAAGGAGCCTTCCACTGTTGCTCATGTCAACATTCCCACAGGAAAGCAGCACAATGTGTGACTAAGGACTTTCAAGAGCAGACTAAAGACCTTTGAGCGATCAAACCACAACAGGACAAACACTTCATATATATATTAGAATGGCTATTTTTATTTTTAAAAAAAAGTGTTTACTAACATTGTATGCATCACGGAAAACAAAGAATGTCAGACTCACAGAGGCAAGGTAGTATGGGCACTGAGCATGTTCATCTTACTGTGGAAATTACATGGTGTATACATATGACAACCAAAAGCATGCTCCAAGAAGATACACACAGACACACACGCACGCACGCACGCGCATACGCAGGACTTTGGAACATCAGTGATTTCGGTTTGCGTCCTGGCTCCTTCCCAGCTCTGTCGCAGCGTCTGCACAGCTCTCTGGTCTCTCTTACCAAAAGCAGAGGCAGGTGGATCTTAGATCAAGGCCAGCCTGGTCTACAGAGCAAGTTCCAGGACAGCCAGAGCAACACAGAAAAACCTTGTCTTGAAAAACAAACAAAAACAGTTGCAAATTAAAAAAAAAAAAATCATCACACACCAGAATTAACCAGACCCAAAGTCTATACATCTCAATGAATTTTTTTTTGGGGGGGGGAGTAGAGGGCAGGTCTTTGAGACAGGGTCTCTCTACACAGCTCTGGCAATCCTGGAACTCACTCTATACACCAGTTTGGCCTCAAACTCACAGAGATCCGCCTCTCTCTGCTTCCCAAATGCTGGGATTAAAAGTGTGCCCTACCACACATGGAGCAATGATCTTCCATACAGTTTGAGTGGTCATTCAGAACGGAAGCTTTGGGGCTCACTCTGAATTGTATACTTTATATATCGGATATATTTTTATGTACTTAAACCACCACCAACAAACAATCCATGACAGAGTTAGAACTGGAAAAGCAATTAACTTTAAACCCTTTTCCCTAACTTGTGCCTATTACCTGCGCCCTGTCCTCCCTCACCCAATATTTAGCCTTTCTTGTTCTCTTTTCTACATGTTATACCGTATCCACGTGTGCATTTGTTTATGTACGTGCATGTAAGAGTGACTAGATTCCACATATGAAGAAGAGTATAATATATGGCTGCTCCCAAGAATCTACAAGGCTTAGAATCAATCAGTATTTTAGTTTACTTTTTATTAATATAGATATGCAAATCTCATGCTGTCACGGCCACCCTCGTCCCGCAAGGATGACAAGCGACCACCGGAGCTCTTCTTGCAGC
>NW_026067899.1:11599443-11615793 GCF_014885135.2 Alexandromys fortis
CGGATGTCCGATATTTACATTATGATTCATAACAGTAGCAAAATTACAGTTCGAAGTAGCAACGAAATAATGTTATGGTTGGGGGTCACCACAACATGAGGAACTGTGTTAAAGGGTTACAGCACTAGGGAGGTTGAGAACCAATGATCTGAGGCAAGCACAGCAATGAGGGCACCAGTCAGCTCCACGAGGAGTAAAATGCTCCTCACACAAGCCAAGTGACAGGTGCTGAGCAGATCGACACGCAGGGCGTACCCATATACGAATATTAGTAAAGCTGTTTTGGTTTGGGTTTTTTTTTTTTTCTCTCCTTAGAAAAGCTCTGCTATTTCCTTCTCTCCCATACTAGATTGTATGGCACATTCTGCTTTGGTAACCACTGTCTTATACAATAATAAAAACTATTTTCCTCAGAGAGGTTAGAAGTAGTGGGAGCTCGAGGGCAGCTGAGAAGCCACTGTGGTTTTCGGTCCCTTCAACCTTTGCATGGTGCTAGACCACTCCAAGCCTCATGCAATGCTGCAGATAAACAAGTCATACTGGTGTCACAAACCTGCATTAATCAGTCACTGACAGCTCGCATAGCCACAGTGAATTATCTTGATGTAAATGCAAGCTTCTCTCCCTGGGGCAGGAGACACACCCAGCTTACCCATGAAGATGTGGTCAATTGAAAAGTTATCAAAAGCAGAATAGTGACCATTGGTGGGGCAGGGATGGCACAGGTCTTTAATCCCAACACACTGGAGGCAGAGGTAGGCGGGTCTCTGCGTTCAAGGCCAGCCTAGAACTCACAGAGTGAGTTCCAGGATAGCCAGGGCTACACAGAGAAACCCTGTCTCAAAAAAAAAAAAAAAAGGCAGAATTGTGGTAGGAAATAATGCACCCCCACCCCCACCCCTCGCCCCGCACCCAAGCCAGCGAATCATGAACGAGCCTAAGCCTCGTCAGAATAACCACCCGAGGCCAGTTCCCATTCCGAATAAATAAACGGTGGTGGGTTGGTCTAGTTCACAAGAAGCAAGGGAGGCCGGGACACAGAATGTTGCTGCATGCAGAACCGTCACTGTGTCTGCAGGACAACGAGAGAACTACCTCTTTCGTTTCCATGGATATTTTTAAAAAATTCACACATCTAGTTCCACATCAGCAAGTACTCAATAAACATCAATAATTGATGATATGAATCTCAAGGAATTTAGAGCAAAGCCTGGCAGTTGAGAGGGGATCATATAAGAGACTGTGTGGGAGCCATGACCAGCCCGAAGTTCTTAGAAGTAATTCAATACCCCCTTTACACAAATGGCTATACACCGGAGACTTAATCCCTGGAGAATGTGGACAAGTCTCTGCTTTCCAGACTACAGGCGCATACGTCATAAAGACACTAAGAATGTTGACATGCTTTTGCCATTTGGGTATGTTTTTAAGCCCAGCCAATAGCACCTCTAGAAATCATCTATGCTGTGCTGCTCTTTGTTTTCCTAGTCCCCGCCTCTTCCATCCACAATAACCTCCTCTATGGGACACTGTCGCCCACGGTCCCATCTTGTGGCTTTAATGGGGTCGGCCAACTGGAACTCTTCTTTGGCCAATCTGGGTTCTTTCACACTTTTCTCAGGTTGGCACTAAAGGCAAAGAGGTGGCTTCTTGATGCTATGAGGTTCTGGAGCCACCACGGGGCCAAAGGCTGAGCTAGGACACAGTGACTTAATACATGCATCCCATCTGGGACAAAGAGCTCCAACAGTCTCAAGGGAGATTTCTGTCCAAAGACATCAAAGGTCAAAATGGATTACCTGGTTACGGGTAACACGTGCAATGGATTTGGTAGCTAGTCATTAAAACAGAACCAAAGAATGTTCAACACAGAGAATGCATGTATGACAAGAAAAAGTGTATCGCATGATCACACACTGACCCTGAACTGCACACAGGCAGTTTATACATCTTTATTTGCAAGACATCTTTCATGCCTTCAAAGCTATATGTAATATGTACCATTTCGCTTCAGTACATCCTTTGTGCGAAAGGGCCATGCACAGTTAACTATTTCTTCCACTCTCTCCACCCCTCTGATAAGCAAATAATAATAATAAGCAAATCCACCACAGGTGTGTGACCCTAGGTACGCCGAGTAAGGCAAGGAAGGCGCTGAGTCACTGTGGTTCTATGTGACGAGGCTGAACAGTCGGGGTTCACACCTATCTACAATGAATAGTGGCTGGGAAGCTTCGGGACTAATAAGTTCTCTCATGTTAAAGCGAAATCCATGCCGAAATCCATGGTCTATGTCCTGTCACTGCAACCTTTTTCTTGCCCTTGACATTTCTGTCTATGAGAGGCTTCTTTCCAGGACATTCTCCTTGATCACCCACACTCACAGAAGCCCTTAAAGACAATACTCACTCTACAGAGACAACTGTCCCGCAACACAGCAAACGAGACCAGAACGCCTTTCACTAACCACAAGATAATGCTTCTAAGAGCCTTCTTCATGTCCCCTTTACTGACCGCCTTCCGACTTTACTGGGAAACACTGCTTCACGGTGTTTCTGCTTTCGCTCCCCAGGGACAGGGCAACAGCATCAGATTTACCAGTCAGTGAACAGATGCTGACACATCTTCCTTTGAGCTTAAACCCCATTTCTTAATATTCTGCAAAGACAGTCCTCCAAAGGTAAGTTTTAAAAGCAGACTATGAAGCCACAAGTTGTGTCGCATACCTGTGTAATCTCAGCACACAGAAGCCTGGGGCAGGGAGAGGACAGTTTGAAGCCAGACTAGGCTACACGGTAAGACCTTCTGTCAAAAGCAACACATAAATAAATGCTTTCTACGGACAAGTTGCTCAATCATAAAAGACCTTACATGGAGCCACCGAGATGCCTCAGTGGGCCAAAGGGCTTCTGGGTGAGACCAACAACCTGAGTTCAATTCCCAGAAAAGCAGGAGAAAACTACCTCCAGAAGTTGTCTTCTGACCTACACACACACAACATGGCATGCACACTCACGTGTGCACACACAGATCAAATAAGAAATCAAATAAAAGCTGTAAAGTGACCAGCTTCCAGACTGAGGGTCCGGCTGCACGTCGTACTCCTTAAACCGGCAGGCAGGAACCCAGTAGGCCAACAGCGAAAATGGGTCACTGTACCCTCCGACTGCTTCACCATTTAACCATGAAAAGAGACTTACACAGCATAGAAAACGCTACAGAATCGATCTATGTACTCAGTAGGAAGCACGCACAGCTCCAAGAAAGGGATGTTCAGCCAGGCTTTAGACTTAGTCTGACAGAAGCCGAGATGAAAGGCCAAGGATGTGCTCATCCTTGTTTTTAAAAGGACGTTGATGTGAGAAGGGATTTCCGCAAGGAACGCTATCACAGAGACATATCTGGAATATAAATCAAGGTAGACCCTGAAGCCTACTTGATAAAAAGAAAAGAAAAGAAATTGAAAGTAAACAAATGATTGATTAGAGGTACGTGACTTTCTGGAACTCTCCTAGGGAAAATGATCAGTTATCATTACTAGAGAATGGTGTTTAAGCCTTCATATCAAAGCAGAGCCAGAGGCCCTGGGGTTCTCAAACCAAAACAACCATAATGAAACTCTGTGAGAAGCTGCCACACGTTCTGCTTGTCAAGCGTTAGTGAATTCACGTGAATGAAGGGAGATACAGGGAGAGGAACAAAATAAAAGGGACCTGTGGGGCTCAAGTTCAAAGCTACCACAGGTGATATCCGGCAACCTAATCTAACTTCCTGGGCCCTGGGTGACTCAACTGAGAGGTTCGGGGACAGAATGTGGATTGGAGCTCTTTATACTTGTGGCTACACTGTCCTGATTTACAACACAGGCTCCAAAATTCCTAGATTGCCCCAACTCTCATAGCCACAAAGTTGCAATGGTCATCCCTTTTGGGGATGATCCTTAAGGAAACCAAAGCCCTGAAAGGCTTACTAGCCGTGGGGAGCAAATGCTTCTGTAAGCTGGGGAGAGGGAGTTTTACAACTAGAAGTGTTTAGAAGACAGTTCAGAGTCAAGCTTGGTGATGCACAGCTTTCATCTCAGCACTTGGGAGGCAGAGGCAGGCAGATCTCCGCTGAGTCCAAGGGCAGCCTAGTCTACATAATATAGTGAGTTCCAGGACAGCCAGGACTACATGGTGAGACCCTATCTCAAACTAATAAACAACAAACAAGTTAAGAAAGAGACCGTTCTGGAGACTCACACAATTCCACCACAGCATATGTGTCTGAGTATGTGTGTAAATAAACTAACGGTTCCATAATAAAAATAAAAGTTTGTTCTCCACACCCCCTCCCCCAACAAGGCCTCATGTGTGTTGGACAAGAACATAAACGCGTTTTTCTAACTAGGAAATTCTCGGCCGAACAGAAACAAAATCTTTTTACTATTGAGTTTTAAGTGCCTGGTGGAAACAGACCTCCCTCCCTCCCAACTATGCTGGCAAGCCTCATTATAATATGGATTACAGCTCTACTAGCAGAGAGGGACAGGGCTTTTAATGTTCTCTGGGAGATAAAGAATTAATCAGCAACCCAGAAAAGAAGTTGTCTAAAAATGGATGATGTAGTCAAAGTTAATTCCATTGTCTCTAAAATTGTGCCCTCAATCACCCAGCATCAAAACCCCACTATGGCAACAAACAAACTGTATGTGGTTAAAGAGACAGAATGTCCTTCTGGCTGTTATGGAAAGCAGAAAAGGGCTGACTATGAATCGGTGATGTTTCAGCTCCACGACGAACATGAATTATGATAATTGAGGCATTCTGGTGGTTAAACCAAAAGAGCAGGAAAACCAATACTTTGAGTTCCAGCAAAAGTCAAGTTTGTGGCGCCAGGAACATGCAAGTGACCTTACACTTATTTCTGGACTTCCCTGGCTCCACCAAAATCAATGAGACCATTTCCCATCCCTTACTGTCAAATCACAGCAGCTGGGATGCCTGGACACATCGACTTGGCAGGTAAGAAGAAATCTCCAGGAAAGAGTCTCGAGTAAAGTCAGATACGAAACTTCTCTTTACAAGGCATACTTTTCATTGTAAAAGCACCAACAAGATCTATTTATGATGCTCTCTGACTGACACCCACAAGCATTCTGGCTGACACAAACTTTGCAGATTGTAGGGAAGTCCCTGTGAGCTCTTTTAAGTACCCAGATGAGCACAACACTCAGAACTGCCACCATAATGAGCACCTCACAGGCGCTCATAAATTCTTTCATTCCCAGCAATCAAGAAGCAGCTGTTAAAATCCAGGAATCTTCCTAGTAGCAGATCTGAAATACCTCCGGGCTGCCCACAGAAGCTTCACAACTGCTTTCTTCTCTTCCTCCCTCCCCCACCCCAGGAGTGCCAGCCTGGCAGGATAAAGATGACCCAGGAAGGGGGGGAGTGGGGTGAAGGGGAGTAGCGGATCTGGTGAAAGTAGAGACGCAAGCTCCCTTCTTTTTCACCACAAAGAAAAACCAACCCCCTGTGCCAGCCAACCAAGTTTCTCCTTCCCTCCCCCAGCACACTAACTTAGGCAGTCTGATGAGTCTGGCATTTCCAGAGTTCGCGACCTCGACCGCCCTGAGCCCTTCCTAAAAGATTTTGAACCAGGAGCCAGCGGCGTCCGAGCTCCTTTCCAGGTTAAGGCTCAGCTTGCCTTTACCTTTTAACCCGCTGGGACGCTACTTCTGGGGTCAAGTTCAAGATGAAGGTACCCTCCTCGTCTCCCTGAGTTCATTCCGCAAGAAATGTAACACTGAGACGAGCCCCACACTACTCCAGGCACAAGGGTCTGAGGCTCCCAAGCAGGAGCCTAGGCAGCCTGAAGACGACTGTCACAGCCACAGCCCGGCGTCCACCGCCCTCGGCCGCGGCGCCGCGTTTCTACCTGGCCACGGCCGCATTTCCTCCCGGAGCCTCTACACAATTAGTCAAGTAAGTTTTGGGAACGCCAGTCCAGAGATCTTGCTGTCAGCAAACACGCTACACAATGCCCAGGGCTTCCTTCCCCGCCAGCCGTTCCGGAAAGAACCGCGCCGAGCCCGGGGGGGGGGGGGGGGCAACACATACCCAAAAGTCCTCCAGGAAGAACCTGAATCCTCATAAAGCCTCCAAAGTAATCATTCATCACCCAAGGACAAGAAGACTCGAAATCTTGACCCTGCCCTCCACTTCGCTGGCACTAAAAGAAAAACCCTCAAGGACTGATCCCAAATCATCACCCCACCACCGCCACCACCACGGGAAGAAATTCGCGTGCATATGCGAGTCGCAGCCTGCAGGAGCGAAGCACTCACTTTCAAGACCACAGAGGACGACACGGTTCGCCCCCCGCTGAAGTTCGCTCGGCAACTTCGCGACCCGCGCACCCCGGCACTCGAGACCGAGACCCCGCGGTGCCACGCGCCCCGCCCGCACGACCCCCACCCCCACCCCAGGTGCCCTGCGCAGCCCAGGCCCTGTCTAGCCAAGGGACAGAGGAGGCGGAGGAGGGACCGCTGGGAAAGTCCGCGCGCCGCGTGATCCCGGTGTCCCCCCCGGCCCGGCTCTGCTGCAACCCGTTCCTCCCGGCGCGCAGGAAACGGCCTGCACCGACTCCCCGGCAGCGCTAAGCCCGAGGCCGGGAGTGCCCGGCTTGCCCGCGCCTATTCCCGGAAAGCTCCCGTTGTGCGCGGCGGAGCGGGGGAGGGCAGGGGCGTCCCGAAACTTTCCCACCAGCCTCGCTCTCATTTCCCGGGCTGCCTCCCCGGGACCCTGCCTCCCCGCCAGCTCTGGCCACTGACCCGGGCAGCGGACGCCCGGAGGCCCGCAGCGACGCCCGGGCAGACTGGAGTTTACCTGCCAGGAAAGTTTCCAGCTTCCGACGCGGTTCCCACCCCGGGGGGCCGGGCCTCAGGGCGCGGCGGGCTGAGCGCTCGGCGGTGGCGGCGGCGGCTCCTGCGGCGGATCCCGAGCCCGGCTCCCGCAGCTGCCACCGCGGAGGCAGCGCTCGGGCCCGTCCCCCCCCGCCTCGCTCGGCCCACACCGGGACCTCATTGGCAGCGCGAGTCCCCGCCCTTGCGCGTGTTCCGGAAGGCACCTTCCTTGTGCGCGCCCGCTGGGGCTGCGCCTCCCGCGCCCCTCCCGCCTGAAGCTGCCGGGGCTCTGCGACCCGCTGGGGCGCGGCACGCGAACTTTCTGCCGGGCGCCTCCGCCCCTCCTCTCCCAGCCTGTTCCCTGCGGGAAGCCAAGCTTCCCAGGAGAAGGTTTGCTCCCCTGGGGGCTCCGCCTAGGCGTCTGCCTGTGGGACAGGACCAGAAGTGCGCTTAGTCGCCCCCCTCTCTCTCTCTTTTTTTTTTCAACCGTTTTAAAATCCGTAAAGTGACCCGGCCTTCGGTCTACGCTGCTCTTTAAAAGCGTCGGAGGAGGACATATGGGAGCAATTAGCCAAGCTGAAGTTTCCTCGGATGCCTTAGGGTGGCTTTGTTGGCTTTTCTTCCCCCTCGCTTAACTATACGCAAACAAACACACTTTCTGGTTCCAAAATGGGCTAAGAGAGATGGACAGTAAATCTCATCCACTACACCTTTTTCTGTGCAAAAGTGAATTGGGGGTGCTCGCGGGGTCAGTGATTGCCCAGGGTCGGGGAGTCCACCGCCTCCTCCAAATCTGTGACTGGCGATGCGGGTCTGGGCTAAGTCCACTGGCCAGCGCATAGCTTCCTTGTCAGGAGGAGGAGTCCTGAAGGGGGAACAGACAAAGATGCTATTATTATGTAGGCTGGTGGCAGTAAATTGAACTCCCTAGTTCCCAAAATGTTTTGTTATTCCCAACAAACAGAAGGCCAAGAATGGCATAGGATAGATGGGTCCTCCAGAACCTCCCAGGAACCCAGGCAGTCAGTTTACATGGAAGGAGTCTCAACCCACTCTGTTCCCAAAGCCCTTTGGACCCCCTTTCTTTGCAGAAGGATCAAGTAGAAATTCCAAAAGGAACTGAGCACAGGACGCCCATCCGTGTGCACAGAGTGAAGAATACAGAAGGCGCTATAAATGACTTTATGCGCAACCCCTAACCTTTGCTGTGGCAAACCCGCCTTTAAAGACAACTGTGTTTTAAACAATTTTCCCTATAAAAACTTCAACCTCACGTAGAGCTTCCCAGTATAAAGATAACAGCAGGAATGGTGTTCATATTTAAAGTTCCTGTGAAAAGCGGCAGGAAGCAAAAGGCCACACCATCTCTCTGTAATAAATAAAAGATGACCAAAATGGGCTGGATATTTTTTACTCGTACATTCAAAGGCCCGATTATCACGATATTTATATTTAAGCAGCAACACTATCCCAGCCTTTCCTCAAGCAAAGCAGGACATGAATATTCAAAGCAAGCAAGCAAGAGCATAGCTCGGGAAGCAGGAGAAGTTTGGACAGCCTTCCCCGCGCTGACATGCCTGGTTGATAAAAACCAGAGTGATGTTTGATGAACTTCTCTTGGAATACAGTGTGTAAGAGTAGCCACTTTCAACCACAGATCACAAAGGTAGCCGGCAACAATAAGATAACGACATCAACTCAGCAGTCAGTCCAGTCTGAAATCCTAAGATGGATGAGAAACTCCTGAAGAAAAAAACAGGTACAACTTCCTGCCTCGGGCTTGTCCGTAGTGGGCAAAATGGATAGGTGACTGGTGCAATTCATAATGTTTTGCGCCTTCCTCTTGGGCTATCCTCGACTCTTCCCAAACTTTAATGAACTTGCTTAAAGAGCCTTGGAGACGATCAAGTTTCTTCACCTCTCCCCTCAGACTTGACCAAGTAGCAAGGAGAGCAAGCACAGAAAGTAAATATGCTAGTTTCTTGCATCACCTTTATTTCTGGTTGAAAAGGGCTTGGTTTTATAGTTTCAGAAGTCAAGGGCACTCATGAAGAAATCTCACCACTGCCTGGTTAGGGGTGCTTAACATTCTATACAGGCAGGGAGCTAGCAAATGTGATATTTGTACACAGAAGGGCACTGTTTCCCCTTCTTCCGGTAGTGTTTACATAATCCGAACTACTTGTTATTAAGCACAACCCGATCTCCTGCTCCAAACGATTTCGTTATATACAGAACGTGGTACTGAGAACATCAAAGCTGTCTTAACCTGTGAGTGAAAATGATACATGTTAGAAAAGTTAAGACCCAAGGTACAACAGAGTAAAGAAAAAAATCATGGATGAGAATAAAAAAACGGGGGGGAGGGGCACATGACATGTAAGGACGACCAGAATCTCTTCTAAGACTTCTTAAGAAGTCTCTTCTTGAGCTGGCCCCTTGCACTCAGGAGAGATGGCCCCCATCCCTCACCACAAGTGAAAGTGAACCAACCCAAGGGCGTGGGTATGGGGGAGCTGACTCCTCCTGCCGGAGGTGTGTGGTCCCAGTGGTCGGGACTGACCAGCTTGGCTACCACGGCAGGCCCACAGCCTGGTCTTGGGTTGACCCACCCTAGCATCTACGCTATCTAGGACCCGCTGGAGCTCCTGAAGCGGTGAGACACAAGATCTCCAAGACTTGGGACAGACACAAGATATCCCAGAGGAGCTCAGGTGAGGATCTAGTGAGGATGGTGCACCCGGAAGCAGAGGCCTTGAACCAGACCACTGCTACGAACGTGCTGATAAAGCTGACGGGACAAAGAGATATACAATGCCACCAGGATGAATGGAGAGGTGTTGGAGAGGCAGGAAAGAAGGGGAAGCAAAGAGATTTTTCTGTTCTTGTTTTGGTTTGTTTGGAGGGGGTTGTTTTTATTTCGTTTGCTTGTTTTGTTTTCTTTTGTAAGGGGGTGCAGCAGAGATGGGGGGAATATGGAGGGACTGGGAGATGAGCAGAATTGGGGTGCATGATGTGAAACTTCCAAAGACTCAATAGAAAAGTTAAATTTTTAAAAGTGTGTTCTTAATATGTAAAGTATTAGCTGAACACAAGTTCAAACAATGAATTTTCATGCTTTGAAAACTACCTGCTTTTCCCTTAAATAATAATAAAAGGTGCTTTTAGCTGGTTATTAGGCAGCTTTGTATTTTCTGGGGCAACAGAGGCTCATGAATCACCACTCGCTTTTCTTGGGGCTCTCCACTAAACCAGTTTTAAAAGTTCCCTAATTCCTTGTCTAGGCCAGGTGGTGGTACATGCCTTTAATCCCAGCACTCAGGAGGCAGAGCCAGGCAAACCTCTGTGAGTTCAAGGCCAGCCTGGTCTACAAGAGTTCATTCCAGGACAGGTTCCAAAGCTACAGAGAAACCCTGTCTTGAAAAACAAACAAAAAAAAACTAAATAAATAAAGTTCCCTAATTCCTTGTGTGTTTCCGACAACTGAAGGAGGAAGAGGGAACCGTAGATTGCACAGATACTCTGAGCCACACACATTCCCACATTCCTCATATATACATGTGATCTCCTGGGTTGCATGTGGAAATTTTCTGGCACTCTGCCAACAATGTAGCTTTTCTCAGCAGACCCAAAGAAAAGAGCAACTATGAAACTGGTTATTTTACCGCACAGTTTACTGCCCAGGGCAATAGACTGAGGAAGGCATGAGAAAAGAATGTGCCTCGTGAGTGTTGCTGTATTTTCTCCCCCTTGGTCAGATTCCTGCGTAGCTCTATTTTAAATCAAGTCTAATTTAGGTTCCTAGCCAGTGTTTATTATGGGATGTGTAGTATAGGCCACATTGTAAGAAGTAAAGAGTTTTTAAGTTTAAACTTAAGCGCCAAATGAAATTTTAAAAATTAATAATATAAGGTAAGAAATCCAAACTTAAGCACACACTTCTCCTTCCTTGGAGGGTCTTTCAAGAGTTGCAGAATTCGTTCTTTTCTTTCGGTTTGTTCATTCCTCCTCTGCTTTTTTTAACATTTTGAGAAAGAAAAGAAAAAAATAAAGACCTGGGGAATAATAAAATAAATTGGGTATAGTTGTACATCATTTGAGAAAAGCAATGAAATTCACTGCCCCATACAGTCCCTGTATGTGCAGTGATGCATAGTCTCACGGGTTTGCTAACACCGTGGTCATACGGGCTGATGGCGGACATTCCTCCAGGGGTTCAGAAATCCACTGCTCCACTCAGTTGGCCAGGCGGTTAAAGGAGTCATGGTCAAACGCATGGCCTGGCAATAGTGTAGGAACTCATCCAACACAGGGAGTCATTTAAATGGATAAGAAACCCAGTGAGGGGGGGCTGGAGAGATGGCTCAGTGGTTAAGAGCATTGCCTGCTCTTCCAAAGGTCCTGAGTTCAATTCCCAGCAACCACATGGTGGCTCACAACCATCTGTAATAAGGTCTGGTGCCCTCTTCTGGCCTTCGGCATACACAGATTATATACATAATAAATAATAAATAAATATTAAAAAAAAATAAACCCAGTGAGGGACAAGAGTAGGAGAAATAGATTGAGGGGTTCACATTGCATTATAAGATATGGGAATAGAGCTGGAAAGATGGCTCGGCTGGTAAAGACATCTGCCACCAAGCATAGTAACCTGAGCTGCATCCCTGGGACCAACAGAGTAAAGGAGAGAGCCACTTCCCCAAGGCTGGTCTCTGAAAATGAATGCATAAATAAATAAATGTAATAAATTTTTTTTGATCCAAGGTTTAACTTTATCAGTAGTCTCAGAGTGTCACAGTGCAACCAACTACCCCGGTAATAAAACTTTTTAAAGACTGTGGGAATAGTTGAAGTCCTGGAAAAGTCTAGCTTAGAGTAACATGCAGTGTGAATAATTGGGTTGTTACTGTCGTTGCTGTAGCTGCTGTGTATCTAAACTGGGCTTCATCTTCAGATCCTTCTGCCTCAGCCAACCAGTGCTGGGATTATGGGAGTACACATTATCTGCCACATATAAAAATAGATTTATTCAAATCTTCTGATTGTGAAATGATCTGAAGACAGAAATGGATTTTTTTTTTTTCAGAAAAGGTGAGGTAATGCAATTGGGTACTAATCCAGCCATCACCTGCTGAATCTACTTATGATCACATGAAAGTAGCCTGCTGATTTGGAGAATAAAAGGTATATTTTACAGTTTCCTTCTTAGAAGTATGACTTCCCTTTTTCCACCAAGCTTTGTAAGAAGAAACACCAAAGTCAAAGTAGTAACATCTAGGTTGCTGCTCTGATTTTGTTCTATTTGTGATTACGGGCAACCCATCTAATCTTTTTGACCTGTGGTCCTCGTCTACAAAATTAGAAGGCTATAGCATCTCCGCCTCACAGGTCTGTTAGAAGAATAAACAAGATAAGATTTGTAAAAACTTAGTAAGTCGGAAAGTAGTCTGTGAAGGTTCATGTTGAGTTAATAGACAAGATGTTTTTCACCTCTTGTTACCAGGGGCCAGTATGCTTGGAGTAACCAGAACAATCCAGAATGCCCACATCTGCACTCTGAGAAAGAGTGACTTAACGATGATTCAGGAGGAGATAATAACACCAATTAAGTCCTCAGGGTCTCATCTGGGGGTAAATTGACAGTTCTTGTCTCAAACAGTAGCACACAGGAACAATTTACAAAGATTTGATTTTCTCCCATGTTAGTGTTAAAGAGGAAAAATTATAGTGCACATCCTATACTGACATACCTCGCTATATGCACATCAGCATACAAGTTGTTGGTTTTGCGGCAGGGTCTCATCTTATAGCCCTGGCTGGCCTCAAACCCCCTATGCAGAACAGACTGACCTCCACTTCACAAAGAGACAAATGTCTTCGCCTTCCAAGTGCTGGATTAAAAGCTTCATCACAACCAGTCTGGAAATTCGTTCTTTTGTTTGTTCATTTTCTTTTTGAGACAGGCTCTCACTGTGTGGTTCTGGCTGTCCTAAAACTTACTATGTAGACCAAGGTGGCCTTGAACTCAGAAACTTGCCTGTCTTTGCTGGGATTAAAGACAAATGCCAACACACATGGCCTTTGGCCTGGAAATTCTTAACTAAATAATGTAGTAATGTAAAGGATTTATTCCTTTAAGAAATCCTAGCTAGAAATTTTTGCAAGAGCCTTTACTATCTTATTTATACTACTTATAAATGGCTGTCCCTTTGGTCCTAGAAATAGGAAGCCTACATGCTAGTGAGATTATGAACTTGAACCTCTACAAAGAGTTTCCTAAGAGCAGTTGTTAAGGAAAACGGCTTTGCGTCTGAACATGGTGCCGGGCACTCGTTATACCAGCACTTGAAAGGCTAAGGCAGGAGAGTGATCATGTTTGAGGCCAGTCTGGGACGTCAACTGCCTTGAAAAACTTGGCATAGTAGCACATGTCATGCCAGCACTCTGGAGGTCAAGCCAAGAGAACTGAGATTGGAAGTCAAACCTGGACAACATCGGAAGATATTGCTCCAAAAGGAAGGAAAGAAAAGAAAATACAGGAAAGGAGGGTGGGGAGGGAGCTGTAAATATAGAGTGTTCTGCCAAACTGGAAACTCTAGTGATCAGTCTGCTGTTTCTACCTTTACAGTCACACAGCCCAACCTTGAAACGGATGGAGGCTGCTGGTATTATTGGTGAAGATAATCAATTTGATAGAACTAAGAGATTTTGACTATAAAAAGACAATGTAGTAAAGGCAATAGTAACTCTCATGCTGAAAGGAAAGTATATAAAACAGGATTCAGACTCTTAGAAAACCATTTTGAGCTAGTATCCACATTTTAGTAATTATTATTAACATGAAATAGTATCAGAAATAAAATAATTTTAGCACTTATAATTTAACTCTTAGAAGTTCTATTAAAGATCTAAACATCTGTCAGACGGTGGTGACGCAAACCTTTAATCTACTCCCAAGGCAGAGGCTAGTGGATCTCTGTGAGTGCAAGGCCAGCCTGGTCTACAAAGTGAGTTCCAGGACAGCCAGAACTGTAACACAGAGAAACCCTGTCTTGAAAAAAACAAACAAAGGATTTAAACATCTTAGAACTGAGACGGAGGCGGTTGAAACTCTTGCTTCTGTCTTCCTGTGTGTCATGTGTCTGTGTCATGTCACATGTAACACGAGTACATGTGATTCTCTATGAATATCAGAAAATATTAAATTCCCAGGCTTCATTAAAGGAGTCACCCTCACCTAGGGCATCTGCCCTGAAAACCAGCTGCTTGGTGAAAATGGGTTTGACTACTTAGCATTAGCTAAAATCCTGTTTCCTGTCAATGATTTTCAAGGTCTTCCAATGCCAACACCTGCGTTCACAGCTAGTCTATTGCTTGTTCCTCTTCTAGCTTTTCAATGGCTTTGAAAAGACTACCTGAAGGGAGAGAGATGACTGCTACAGTTACAGTAGAAACCAGTTAAAACAAGATGTCAGTGATTCAAAAGAAGACAGCCATCCCTGAGCGTTAGAATTAGATGGTATGCCCTCTGCCTCTTCAACTCCTTCTCAATTTTCCATGCCCAATCTTACCCCTGGGAATGTACCCAGATATTAGAGGCCTAAATCTTGTTGACCAAAAAATCCATTGAGGGGAATCTAATCTGGAAAGCTATGTTTAAAATATTGTTCAAAATCGAGGGGGGAGAGAGCATGCATAGAAATTAGAATACTCATCTATCACTCCTGGGGCTATGAAATGATATCACTTCTCTGAAAACACAGTGTGAGAGTTCCTTTAAAATAAATAAACGAACTAAATATGCAGCTGCCATATAACCCAGCAATTATACTCGTGGGCATTTATCCCAGAGAAATGAAGACTGACGTTCACAGGAAAACCTAAACACAAAATGCACACAACAGCTTTATTCATAATAGATGACAACTGGAAACAATCCGCGCCTGTTGAAGGATGAATGGGCAAATAAATTAATACGTAACTACTACTACTCAGAAGTAAAAAGGAATGAATTATTGTTATATACAACTTGTATTTTTCTCTGGGGAATTACACTGAATGAAACAAAACAAAAACAAAAAAACCTAGCTGGGTGTGGTGGCTCATCCCCAGGACTAGGAAGTCTAAGCAGGAAGGCGAAGTGTACATGGTGTCATGGGCTCCATGGTGAGTGGAGCTTGAGATCAGCGTGGGTTATTTAGTGAGACCTTGTCTCGAAAAACCACAAAGACAAAAGGGGAGAGAAGAGGGAGGGAAGGAGAGAGTTCTACAACTGCAGGGAACATGTTGCTCGATGGAACATTAATAAATTGTGTGCCAGCGGCGATTATTATCAGCGAATGACCACTCCAAACTCAGTATTGTCATAGGATAGTGAATGTTTTGCTCACAAAGCTGAGTTTGACTGGATCAGTCAAGCAGTGTTCACTAAGGGTTCTTTCTATGGTTGTACTCAGAACATAGCTGGGGAAAGGGCTGGGAAGAGTCAAGCAACTGGGAGCAAGAGGGCTGGGGCTTCTGGACATCTCTAGCTGTCCTGTACTTTCTCCACATGGTGGTCCCAGCATAACAAACCTCTCACACGGCAGCAGAAGGCTCCTGGAATGCATTCCCAGGACAACAGCAATAGCTACATCCCTTGCAAATCTAACTCAGATGCCACCCAGCATCCTTCAGTGCTGTTGTTGGGAGCTGGTGTCATCAAAAGACCTGGGACTTTGCAGACATGCTTGAGCAACAGTCTAGCTCTCCCTTTCCTACCTGAAATCTTTGGCAAGGTGGCTTTTTTTCCCCCTGCATCCTGAGGTGAATTATGCTATTCTGGAAGGTACATGTCTTTACTGAAGAAGCATTTATCAGGGTAGGGCATGAATATGAGCTAAGTGACAAAGTATTAGAGACAGACACCAAACTCTCCAAGTCTTTAAAGAGGGGTGTAGCAGGCTTTCTTTTGGATCACGCTAACCAGATCCCAAATCATGACACAACACGGAGACTTATAATTAGTTATGAATGCTCGACCTTACCTTATGCTTCCCCCTTAGCTCTTATGGCTTAATTTAACCTGTTTCTCTTCATCTATGTTTTGCCTCAGGGCTTTTTACCTTTCTTTCATTCTGTAAGTCCTATTCCTTGTCTGGCTCCAGGCACCTCCCTCTCTTTCTCATTCTCTTCTCTTTCAAGCCTAGAATCTTCCTCCTACTTAGTCTCACTGCCTGTCAGTCCCACCTGTCCCTCTTCTACCTAGCTATTGGCCATTAAGCTTTTTATTAGACCAATCAAGAGCTTTAGGCAGGCAAAGCAACACATTTTTTTTTTGTTTGCTTGTTTTTTGTTTTTTGAGACAGGGTTTCTCTGTGGTTTTGGAGCCTGTCCTGGAACTAGCTCTGTAAACCAGGCTGGTCTCGAACTCACAGGGATCCACCTGCCTCTGCCTCTCAAGTGCTGGGATTAAAGGCGTG
>NW_026067899.1:11616609-11620667 GCF_014885135.2 Alexandromys fortis
AATCAACAGATTGATATGACACTCCCACATCATGCAATATTTTGAATGACAATTATTTTTAACTATTTTGAAATGTAGTAGATAATAATTGGTGACAAGTATTACAGTTATTGAAGAAATGTTTAACTTTATGCACCTTAATAAAAATGACTGCTTATTGCGTAATATACCAGTCTCCCAAGACAACCTGAGAAAACTCAGTTCTAGTGAGCTTAACTAGTAACAGAATAGTACTAGTTCACTTAAGTAGCAATGCTATAAGTAGGGCAAGCTTAAAAAGATAATCCATGGAGCTGAAGAGATAACTCAGTGGTTGAGAGCTCTAACTACTCTTCCAGAGAACCCGGGTTCAACTCCCAGCACTAACATGGCAACTCACAACTGTAGCTCCAGTTCCTGGGGACTCATACAGATATACATGTGTGCAAAAAAAAAAAAAGAAGAAAAAGAAAAGAAAATAAAGGAAGGAAGAAAACACCAATGCACATAAAATAAAAATAAATCAGTTTAAAAAGACAAACAAGATGATCCTGCAATTCAGCAAGGTCATCTGGGTCCATCTGATAAAGGTCATCTTTTATCCTCTGTAGCTATGTATGACATTAACTTTGTCCTTCATCCTGACACTGGTTTACTTGGGAATTTGACAGTGCTGCCAGTATAACCAGAATAGGGAAACACCACGTCTGTCCCCAAATCTGAGCTCCGAAATCACTTCACCCGGACAATCTGTCATCCCCGTCTAATTCTAAGGCAGTAACGGTGTAGGACAAAGTGGGTGTATGTGTGGAGCATGTTGGTTGCCCTGGTTCAGTCCTAGTCTATTCCTGGTATGTAGGGATTAGTCAATTGGCACTAAGGCAAGTTGGCTACAGCAGAAAAAGGAAGGTTCTCCAAAAAATAGCTGATTAGGTAGATTAAACCAACAAACATCTATAGTTGGGAAAAGTGGGATACAGATAGTAGTTTTTCAAACTATAGAGGAAATTAAGAAGCCTTAGACAGGTGGGGAATGGTAGCATATGCCTTTAATCCCAGTACTTAGGAGGCAGAGGCAGGAGGATCTCTGTGAGTCTGAGGCCAGCCTGGTCTACATAGTGAGTTCCAGGACAGCCAGGGCTGTATAGACAGATCCTATCTCAAAACAACCAACTAACCAAACATACAAGCAGAACTTTGACAGGCTTTTTAAAAGGTTTTTATTTATTTTCATGTTGTGTGTACAGTGTTTTGACTGCACATATGTCTGTGCACCATGGGCATGCATTAGCAGAGAAGAATAGGGTGTTGGATCCTCAGGAACTGGAGTTACACATGATTGTGTGCCACCACCAGAGTGCCAGAAACCGAACCCCAGTCTTTGGGAAGAGCATCCAGTGCTCTCAATCACAGAACAATCTCTCCAGTCCCAACAATTATTTTTTTTAAATCACAATTCTCAAAAAAAAAAAAAACAGGTTGGTAATCACTTGTATAAGAGGAAATAAGAGAAAGGAAAAAGGAAAGGATAACAGGTAGATGTAAAATAAAAAGGGACCAAAGGGATCAACAAGGATAATTGTCAGGCTCTTGGCTCAATAATAAGTCAATGGAATTCTGTTGTTTGTTTTTCTCTGAACATGAATGGCTCAGAGGTCAAATTAAAACATTTTTTCTTTTAACCATCAGCAAACAGAACAGAGTAGAACAGAACAACTGACAATAAACTCCTTTATTATCAGAAGGTGAGCCGGAAGCCAGGCATGTGGTACATGCTTACAATCTCAGCACTCAAGAGGCAGAAGCCTGAGGATTGCTGCGAGTTTGAGACCAGCCTTGCTTGTCTACGTAGTGAGTTCTAGGCCAGCCAGGGTGCCACGGTGAGAATCTCTTAAAACAAACAAACAAACAAACAAACAAAAACAGGAGATGAAGAAATAAAGGGATGAAGGAAGGAAGGAAAGAAAGAAGGACAGAGTAGAGTATCAGGCTAGGATTTCCAAAGAGAAAGCATTCGATATGGAAAACCACATTGTCACATCAGCTGAAGTCAGACAGAGAAAGGGAGCTGCCCTTGACATTAGTAACGGAAGAGAGCCAGGAAGCAGGTGGCCAGGAAGCAGGAGGCAGGCTGGGAAGGAGGAGGAAATACTACAGTAACATAGAACAGCACTTCTCTCTTGTCTCTGGGCGTGCCTAAAAGGACTGTGGGAATACCAGAGAGAGAGAGAGAGAGAGAGAGAGAGAGAGAGAGAGAGAGAGAGAGAGAGAGAGAGAGAGAGTATCCAGGAGTGACGTCACTTCTGGAGACACTGCCAAAAGGAAGGGAAGTGTGGCATCCCTCCTTCCTTTTCTAATTTTCTGTTGGCACCTTCTACTGACAGCCCTCAATGCCGAGCCTGCCAGAAGTGAGTCCTGGGGGATATGGTTCGCAGGCCGCAAGCACCAGCGTTATGAAGCAGCATACAGTAGGTAGGGAGCTAAGAGACGGATAAATAACCGGCACAGCGGTGTGGAGGCGAGGCTGGGCCCCGACACATCTGGCAGTCCTGAAAAGCGAGTCTATTTTTCTGGTGCTGTTGACACCACGTCCAAACAAGCCAACGGTAAGAAGTAAGTAACTTTATAATATTGACACAGACGTAGCCCTTTCGAGAACATAATCCTTAAAAAAAATAACCCGGAGGCAAAAGAGAAAGCATTTAAACAACAAAAATGCTGGAAGTGACCATCGTTCATAACAACAAAGCCATGAAAGCAACCCACATGCCCCACAAACAAGAGACGGTGACGCAGACCATGGCGGATCAATGTAACAGAATCCAGCTGAAAGAATAAACCCCCAACACATGTTTCCAATAAGTCTGAAAATGACCACATATAATAAGGTTAAAAGAGTGGGAGCCAGGACTGTTTGTCTGCGACACTAATTACACCTGTGTGAAAAGTACCACTGTATATTAAGAGAGATCTGGGGCGACCGAGTGATGTCACCAGCTGGGAGTGTCACGTTGCTTGGGTTTTTCTTCTGGCAAGTTGCTTAAGTTCTTAATTAGAAGAGAAAAGTAAATGAGTTTTTAGTTTTATTCTCGATGCCAAAACAACTGAAAAATGCGTGTTTCCTATTATGCCGCTTTGAAAAGAAGAAAGAAAACGCGCGTGAGCAAGCACACACACACATGCACACGCACACGCGCACACTGTCAACCTGGCTGCCCGTTCCTGCATAGCACTTCTTACCACTCTGGCGTTAATCACTGCCATGGCCTCAGGCCAGTGTCCCATTGGTCTAAAGATTTTCCTTTACAACCTGAGAACCGTGGCTGGCTCCCAGCGCCTCTGCTTCCCTACCCTGAGCCAAGCCTTTCTTCTTGCTGCTCTACTTCATATATTTTACTACAGGCCGGGGAGCTGTTAAAGTCAACCAGAACGATGAATGAAGATAACAGGGTGACCACAGACTCCCCTGCCTTGTGATGACTGGATCTCTGTACATATTTGCTCATTGCTTCAGCACCTGTTGGCTCTCTTCAGGAGCCTCGAGTGCCTCCTACCCTATCTGCAACACACCCTGAGGAGGCCGGGAGGGACCTGCCTGCTGCCCACCCCTGCCCCAGCTAAGACGATTCCCGGATCTTTGATGTGCCCAGCTTCCTGGACTCATGAACTCTGCCTCACTGGCAAGCTAATCCAGATGCATGTCACAGCTGCCTAAGAGCGACCGGAGTGTGTGGTTACAGCAGGGATGGAATGACAGCATAACCGCCTCCCATGGGGGCCGGCTGGCAGATTGCCCAAGAGACCTTGGCCATACCTTGGGCTGGCTCTCTGTGTAATGGATTAGGCAGCCAGAGGCTTAAAGGAACACGGTCTCCAAACCTGACCCGCTTTCTGTCTTTCACTTTTGAGACTACAGGAGCACTATTGTCCAAAGGGGGTCCAAGTTCCAATTCCAGTTTCACAACCTAGCACTTATGTGGCCCTGACCTAGGTAAGCCCTTGGCACCTCCATTTTTAATACACATAATGGGAAGATAGCAGTAAATACTTGCCAGTTTTATAGCAAAAAAAAAAAAAAA
>NW_026067899.1:11621121-11654301 GCF_014885135.2 Alexandromys fortis
TGATTTGGACCTTGAGATTTCAGTCCGGTGCTCCAATGTGGGTCTCTGTCTCTGTCTCCTTTCATCGCCTGATGAAGGTTAATATTCAGGAGGATGCCTATATGTTTTTCTTTGGGTTCACCTTCTTATTTAGCTTCTCTAGGATCACGAATTATACCCTTCCTTATCAGTACAGAAATAGCATTTTGCTTTTGCTTGCAGTGGTCAAAGGACCAGCTCAAAACCACTGCCCCCTAGTGCCTAACAACAGCATAACAACAGCAAAAAGCTTTGATCCTGGCACTCAGGAGGCAGAGGCTGGAGAGTTCTCTGAGTTCAGGGCCACTAGGGCTACAAAATGAAACCTTATCTCAAAACAAACAAACAAACAAACAAAAACTTAAAAGCAGCACCAGCAGTAGCAACAACAACAACAACAAAATGTCCTCCTCCTTGTCCCCTAGGCTTCCTTACAGCTATAGTGTCTGGTGGTTCCACAGCCAGCGGTTTACAGGGCAGCAGTAGACGTGAGCAGAAGGGGACACTTAGCCAGCGTGTATCTTGCCCCTTGTTCTCCTTCACAGTTAACCGACCACCTCCAGACATTTGTTAGCTTTTAAGGCCGGATCTCTGACTGTAGCCCAAGGGTGGCCTAGAACTCTCCACTCTGCCTCACCCTCCTAGGTCCTGAGATGGCAGGCATGGTTACCACACCGGCTCCCAGGCTTCTTTCTTTGTCACCCTAAGCTCCGATTCTGTCACTCACCCGAATGCTGTCCTGATCCGAATAATTAGCATGTCCCTGCAGTAAGAACACCTGGAAAAGATGCCCTTTTATTTTTCCAGAAAGTCTCGTGACTTCATAATGTACTGACATCATATGTCGCTACAGCAAGCAAAGAAGAGGTTCCTAGTCACTGTTCTGAAATTTAGTTACGGTAAAGTCTGCAAAAAGTTCCTGAGAACTGGGACTGGTTAATTCTCTTTATTCTCAGACATGGGTTGTAAACATTTATTGAAAAGGAACTGGGCAAAAGCCATGAGTGGTGGCACTTACTGTAACCCTATCACTTGGGAGTCGGAGATGGTAGAGTGAAGAGTTCAAGGCTACCCTCAGCTACGTAGTGAGTTCAAAACCAGCCTTGAGATTCCATCACAAGCCCTACTTCTATCTGCCCCCCCCCCACACACACAAGGAAGAAAATAGAGCTGATATTACAAGGGGGAAGGGAATAAGACACTTAAACATTTTAGCTAACATGATCTTTATTTCACAAATTAAACTTTATTTGCAGGAAAGCAATGATCATTTCCAAAAGATGCTTTCTTATTTTATCTACAAACATACTGAATTAGTTTCTTTGCTATTCAGGAATGTTTTAATACATTAAAAAGTAAGCCTGGCAGTGGAAATGGGGAGAGGGAGGATATGTCCTCACTTCTCCCAAGAGAAAACCAAAATATAATCAATCAATCAACCAATACATACATACATACATACATACATACATACATACATACATACGTGCAAGAAATGGGAGGTTTCTCTCTGCTTTCCTGAGGGTTAGTCTATGACCCCAGAAGCAGTCCTCACCGGAGAAGCTTCCTCTAGCTTCAGTGGGGAAATGTGACTTCTCCATCAGACCCCAGTGAGGGCCTTACCAGACACCCTACAACTGCTAATTGTTTCTCACTTTTTACACTTGGCTTTTCAGCAGGAGGACGCAAAAAGGCGGTAGTCATGCGGACGGAGGAACAGCACCTGCGTCGCAGCGGTTGGAGATGACATTGTTTCCTGTTCATTCCACGGTGCCTCATGGTAACTACCAAACCCAAGCCAAGGGAGTCGTCTCCATCTGGAGTGTTGACTGTCCTCAGGACCAAGGGGAAACAGGGTCTTAAGGGCTTTGGCAGTTTAAGTATATGTTGCTTCTGTAGTTTTCATATTTAGTGGTACCCAACTGCCTGGTGCCAGCAACCACAACTGAGCCATGAAGTGAAATCCTCCCCCTTGGCCGAAGGGGGGCGCCAGAGAGAGTGGGTGAGTGACCCTAAATGACGATCGTGAGCCGTCATAGGCTCTAGCGCCCATATTCCCTCACTCACTCATCCAATTCTAGCACCGTTTAATTTCACTTCCCAGATGAGGAGACCAAACAATTTGAAAGGAATTCTCTCTAATATGAACATTGTTTTCAATTCCTTCAGATTTCCTAAATACTTACGTTTCCTTGGTTGCCTAGTGTAATTTGTTCAATTGCTCAAAGCCTCAAAACCTTGGGAGTCAAGGAATGGGAAGTGGAGAAAGGGGCTTATTAAATAAGAAATCCAAGCACATACACGTGTTTGTAATCCCTGCATATGGGAGGGAGATAGAGGCAGGAAGGTCCTGAGGTCAAGGCAAGCCTCAAACTATAGAGTTTCAGGCCATCCTGGGTTATGCAAGACCCAAGAAAAATAAATAAATTCTTCTCTTCTTCGGGCCAAAGGGACCCCTCTTTCGTGGCCTCAGTACAATAAAGCGATCAAATAAACTACCCTGGCCGAGCATCCAAAACTAATCACAAGAACAGAAGGAAAAAAAATGACTAAGGCAGGATTTGGGAGAAAGGGCTACTAGAGGTGCCAAGTGGGTCAGGCAGACAGTGCCATGAGTTTGAGAGGCAACATTGTTCTATTTCTGTCCCTCAAAAGCCTTCGAGGGATCACTTTCGAAGTCTCCCATTATCCAGGAGGGCAGCCAGATGCGAGAAAGAGCTTGCTTGGCTGCGACGTGGTTTTCACCTTCCATCCCGAAGCAAGGTTGGCAGTTTTGAGGGGTTCAAGTGGGGTGTGTGTGTTTGTAACCATGGGCTCTGAGCATGGAGATTCTGAAGGAACTTAGTGTTTTGAAGTGGAATGCGCACTGAAGCACCAGAGACTGGCTCGCTTTAGAAGACTCTGGCAGAGCATGGTTGAGAATCGCTGGCCTGCTCCTGCCAGGGATGCAGTTTAAGAACGACCCCTTAAGCTTATAAAATGGGTTTCCCCGCCATGACTTATTACAATTATTAGACATAGCCAAGCAGCTAGACTAAGTATTCAGCTAACGCTGGAAATATTGATCTAACTAGATTTGATATAACTAATGTCGATATAACTCTAAGCATATTCCAAGACAAATTAGAAATCTGAGGAAATAAAATGCTATTTTTAAAGGAAATTGTACCTAAAGAGTCTTACAATGTAGTGTTCCATGCAAAGGGCACCTTACAGACTTCTACTGAAGTATTGGTGCCACATGAAATTACCTGGTGTGAGTGAAAAGGAAACACGGGACACCAACAAACCCGCTTAGGAGTTTATTAGAGCGGACATGTACAGGCCTGGGGAATTGGTGTGCAGAGAAAGAGAGAGAGAGAAAGATGGCGCGTCCAGCTTTTTAAAAGCTGCCTAGCGCATGCGCACAGGGGGTTGGCGTGACTACGTCATACGCAGATGACACAGATGACGGGCTCATGCGTGCACGCAAGGGTTTAACTGAGTCATAGTGGATCTAACCATGCATGCATGCAAGGGTTTAGCTAAGTCATAGTGGATGTAACCACGCATGCGTGCAAGGGCTTAGCTGAGTCATAGTCGAAGTAACTACGCGTGTGTGCAAGGGCTCAGCAGTCATAGTGGATGTAACCATGCATGTGCGCGTGTGGGTCACAGGGTTGGGGGGGGGCTTTAACATTCAGGCACTTCTGACCCGAAGGCTTGTCTACAAGTGCGTGGCTCTTGAACCCAGAAGTATCTATCAGCCTTATGTGGATGAAATCATTACACCACATACACATGTCAGAGCATCTACATGCCAGTAACATTATATTTGGTCGTATCAATCGATCCTCACTGATATAGCAATATCTGTGTGATCTATAAACTATTATTTTTTTCCACTGCTTCTCAATTATTTCTTTTATAATACTTTGTGTGTGTGCAAGCATGTGCATGAATTGAACTGAAAGCCTCAAGCATGCTAGACATGCATTCTTCCCCTGAACATGCATACTACCTTCAGAGTCTCTGAGTACTGAAAAGAGCGTATTAAATGAGTTCAGGTATTTGTTTATATACATTTGTATTCCTATAGATTTTTTTAAAAAGATTTATTTATTATGTATACAGGATTTTGTCTGCATGTATGCCTGTAGGCCAAAAGAGGGTACCAGGTCTCATGGATGGTTGTGAGCCACCATATGGTTGCTGGGAATTGAACTCAGGACCTTTGGAAGAACAGCTAGTGCTCTTAACGTCTGGGCCACCTCTCCAGCCCTTCCTATAGATTTTTAAAGATGAGAATCACTGTTGAAGATGATTACCAAAGACTCCGATAATGCACTTAAAAGAACCAGTTGTACACAGAAGCCAAAACTCAGTTTTAAGAGGAATGTCCTAGAGTTGAGGGTCAGCCCCTTCTTTTAACAACTAAAATTTAAGTCACCTGAGTAAAGAGAGACAGAAGAAGGAAGGGGTGATCCGACTCCTGCAACCTTGAGTACTGAACAGAAGAAACTGAACAAGTAATTACAATTGACCCTTTTTGTTCTCCTGCTATTGCGTCTCTGGGAAGGTTAAAGTGACGGTCCATTCTAAACACGTGTCCGTTTATTTACATTAGCAGCTTTTTCTATAGGAGACTTAAGTGCACGTTTGAAACATTCCAGCAGAGAAACAACAAGAAAGACATCAAAGGGCCAAATCAATCCAAGCGAGCATGGCGCTGTCTGAACCAGTTTATTCCAGATTTATCTCACCCCATTCGCCCCCTAAAATCCAAATGGGACCATGAAGCAGACCACAACTGAACGCCTGGTTTTCACAGCCAAAACAGAGTAGGTCTTGGCTGGTTTCTGGAAAAACTCTAGTGCCTTTTTTATGATAGCAAAGGGGAGCAGGGAGAATGGTATTGGGAGAACTGCTGGGCTAACAGGTTGTATAAGTATCAAATAGGCGTCGGGTTCCTGTCTGACCGCCATTAAGTCTGAATACTGCGAATGAGTTCACTACTTGGGTGGTTAGCTAGAATGCCCGTGACTGGAATGGCTTCCAGCACCCCAGCTTGGGCCGGTGATGTAATTCAAGGAGAACAATTACTTCAACTTTTCAGACAGCTGGTCTCTGTCTAGATTCCTTTGTCTTAGCCTAATATTCGGTCTTTAACGATTTCTCCTTCCTCCCTTGATGCTATCGTTACATACAGAAAATTGCAGATGTTTCATTTATATACCAGACAAGATTAATATTTACTTTAAACACAATCTGGCTGGTGCATAAAATCCATCTAACAGTGCACACAATACTCACAGAAGTCTGGGGGCTTTTGGCCTTAGTAAGAGCTAAAGAATGTTTTGAAGTGGGGGCGGGGAAAATGATGGGAATTTTTGTTTCAGGATGCAGACATCGGTTCCCTGGTACCATGAGTTCAGCAGGAATTAAACGTAACCGGGAGTAGGGGAAGTCATTAAGCTAATGGTATTTTTTCTAGGAAATCCTTATGATACACCCTATTTGTTGGGTTTGCCCAAGGAGTACAGAGGAGAGAAAACAATTGGCTAAATATAAGAAAGGATGTGAGGGAGGACAAATACCGAAGTCCTAAGGGGTACAACCCCAAGGAAGGCTACGGAAGCCGTGAGGAAGACGTTTCAGTTAGCCCCATGACTAGTGCTATTACCGCCGAGCAGAAACACAAGTTGAATGACTGATTCTCTAAGGGGGAAAAACAGCCAAAAGGGGTTCTTCGTCCTTTGTGAATAAACACAAACGTTTGTGCAGCAGAGAGAAATGCCCTTCTGTGGTTTCCCCCTCTGGAGTCAGGGCTGACTGAGTAATATCCAGCCAGGAAAACATAATAGTGATTGATGATGGGCAATATATCACATTTTATTTCGCTAGAAACAGACATAGAATTTTGGCTTATTTCTCTACATAAGCAGTCTCCACACTAGTGGCTTTTCTTCTCCTTCCTCACTCCACTCTTTCCCTTCCTCTCGCTCTGTTGTGCTTTATTTTATCCTTTTGAGATTGAGTTTCACTGTGCAACCAAGGCTGGGCTTGTGGCCTCCAGCCTCTACCTCTGAATACTGGGGTTACAGGCATGCACTCCCACATCTGAGGGCTCAAGAGGGCCTCACAAATTTTTAAGAACTGTGTATTGTTCCTCAGGGTTCAGCAAATGATCAACTGATACTTTTTCTTAAAGTTTGCCTATCTATCTTTCAAAGATTAATTATCAGCATGTGTATGTGTGTGTGGTGTGTGTGTGCACACATGTTTGAATGTGTGTGAGTGCATGTGTGGAGAGGCCAGAGGTTGATGACCAGTATCTTCCTTCATTCATTGTTTTCTCTTCCTAAACTTGAAGGGTGCAGACTTGATTGGTATAGCTAGTCTAGATCACTGGTTGGCCTCTGGGATTCCTGTCTCGATGCCTCCAGTAGACAGGGATTCCAGACTGACCACCGTGTCCAGGTTTTTGTGGATGAAAATGACATAAACTTTGTGCCTTCATGCTTTCACTGGAAATATTTTACCCTCTGAGCCATCTTCCGTGACTCTGTCATTTAACCTAACTGCTTGGTTGTTTTTGTTTGTTTGTTTGTGTTTTCCAAGATAGGGCTTCTCAGTGCAGCCCTGAATGTCCTGGAGAATGTCCTCTATAGAGCAGGCTGGCCTCCAACACAGAGAGATCTGCCTGTCTCTGTCTCTCAAGTGCTGGGATTAAAGGCACATGTCACCTTTTTTTTTTTTTAATTTAAAAATTACAAATGCTGGGCTGGGAACATATCTCAGTGGTAGAGTATTTGTTCAGCATGTGTGAGGCCTTGGGTTTGATCCCCAGCTTGCTCATGTTCCTGCACACACACACACACACACACAAAATTTAAAAATAAAATATTCTTTCGCTATATTTCTCCCATTCATATTGATTTTAGATATCTATTATTGTATTTAAATATTAACCCCAAAATTTAGTGGCTGAAACCCATGCGTTTCCCATGGTTGCTGTGGATTTCTTGGTGGTTCTTGATGGTATCTCACAGGTGGCAGTCACCTACAGTCACTGTGTCTTGAAAAGTATGATAGTTTAAATGTAATTGGCTCCCATAAATTCACAGGGAGTGGCGCTGTTAGGAGGTGTGGCTTTGTTGGAGAGGGTATGAACTTGTTGGAGGAAGTGCGTCACTGTGGGGACGGGCTTTGAGGTTTCCCATGCTCAGGATAGGAAATGCCTCAGTTGACTTTCTGCTGCCTAGAAGACGTAGGACTCTCAGCCACTACTCTTCTCTAGCACCACATCTGCCTGATCTTGCCATGTTCCCTATCATGATGATAATGGACTGAACCACTGAAACTGAAAGTGAGCCTCCCCAATTCAATGTTTTCTTTATAAGAGTTGCCATGGTCACCGTGTCTCTTCCTAGCAATAGTAACCCTAACTAAGACACCAGGGATGGGAGACCCAATGCTGAAATTGTTGACAAGGGGACATGGAAGCTGGCTCCCCTAGAGGAAGTGGCCCAAAGACAGAACCAGGAAGAAGCCAATAATCTAAGAACCTTACCCTGGGAGTCATGCTCACACTCTCTGTACAGACATCTCAAGTGAGAGGAACATTAGGCCACACCCAAAGGAGTCCTAAAGTCCTCGTGGACATATTTTTAAGTTATCACAGGCTGGGACTCAATGGGAGAGTAAGCATTTAACTTTGTTGGGGCCTTGCGTTTCAACCCAGTGCCTGAAACTCCAAGTGACTGGGTAGAATTCTATGGCAGAGTGCTTGTCCACCACACACAAGGGCTTGTGACGGTTTTCACAAGCAGGGGCTGTTTCTTCTCATGCTCCTCCTCCTCCTCCTCAACCTACGAGAGAAATGAAGGCAGACCTCTTCATGAGCCATCAGGAGGGAAGCTCTGGGCCTGTGTGCATCAATCTTGTTCTACCGAGTCAGAGCCATGTGACGGGCTTCAACGTGAAGGTTGCCAGCAAGGGAAGTAGCAGGGACCCTGCTGGTTGCCTGGCACTCTGTATGCAGCAAGGGGTAGGAGAGCGATGATGAAGCTGAGAGGGAACAGATGGGCTTTACAAAAAAATTTCAGATGTTCTCTAAAGTTAACATTTTTTATTCTGAAGATGATTTTTTTCTCTTTTTAAAAAGTACATTTGATTATAAAATATTAGCACATAGATATTTAAAAATATGTAACTTAATGAGTTAGTTATAAAGCCAACAGCTATGTAGTTAGTACTACAGTCAATAAGGAAAAAATGGCTGTCTTTCTGGGGATCTCTACCTGGGTCCCTTTTTGATCAGAAACATCATTCATTCCAATGGTAGCCATTGCTTGACCTTGTTATTTTAGCATTTCATCTGAAATATACATCCTAAACTACTATACTCCTGCTTGTTTTAAGACTCTCTACAATGGGAGCACCCAATACAAATATACATTAGCTTATCTGAGAGACTGTTGCTGCTAGACATTGGGTTTGTTTTCAGTTCAAGGTCATCATTAGCATTCTTGCACATGATTCTTACACATGGTGTGTGTGTGTGTGTGTGTGTGTGTGTGTGTGTGTACATTTTTTAGGGTACAGGATTGGAGATGTTGGGTGTCAGAATCTGAAAGTTGTCTAGAGAGTGTTTTCCAAGTGGATTCCACATATACATTGCCATGAGAAATCAAGGGCCTTTCTCCTGCTTCATATCTGAGACAAGACATTTTGGCTGGATATGGTAGTATGAATGTATAGTCCCAGCTACTGGGAAAGATAAGGCAGGAGGATTCCTTGGGTCAAGAATTTGAGGCCAGCCTGGGGAAACAGTGCAATTCCATCTCTTAAGAATAAATGAGGCAGTCAGTGGTGGCACATATCTTTAAACCTAGCCTGCAGGAGGCAGAAGCAGATGGAACTTGGAGCTCAAGACCAGCCTGGTCTGTAGACTGAGTTCCAGGATAGCCAGAACTACACAGAGAAAACCCTGACACAATAAATAAATAAATAAATAAATAAATAAATAAATAAATAAATAGCGGAGTCTTCATTCTAAGATTAAAATGCTTTTATCTGAAAAAGGGCACTTTAAAAACAAAATGGAAAAATCTGGGCATGACGGCACATATCTGTAATCCCAGGTGAGAGACAGAAGTAGCAGGATTTGCCCTAAGTTTATGGCCAGCCTGAGCTACATAGCAGGACTGTGTCTTAAAAGAAGGAGAGGAGAAGAGGGGAGGAGGCAGTGAGGGAGGGACAAACTGTTCATTTTGTATGTTGTCATATGGCAAAATAATATCTGGTTGTTCCATTTAGAAACTTCTGGTTTTCCCCTGAAGTGTCCCCGACCACAACATCTCAAATGCTGAAAATTGCCATCCACAGAATGTGCTGTGGATTGCCCCTTCTCTTCTGTTTAGATGTGAAGACAAAATATAGTGTCTGGAAGAGCTGGTCTCTAATCCAGGCTAGCCCCGAAGGAATCAATCTCCCTCCTTCCCTCCCTCCCTTTCTCCTCTTTTCTCCTTTTCCTCTTCTCTCACCAGGGTCTGTTAGCCTCAGACTTCACCAGGCTGGCCTCAGACTTGCTATATAGCTGGATTCTCCCCCCCCTGATTCTTCCTCCCGGTGTTAGAGGTATAGGAATGTAGATAACAGAGTCCAGCAGCAGAATCCTGCTGGCCCATAGCATTACAGGAATGTGCTACCACATCTGGCTCTGAACCCCGTCCTGGCATTTGTGTATTTGTGTAGAGTTTTCCTTTATTGGATAAAGCTGGGGTTGTGACTTACAGTAGTGTCAATATCTGAATCCTAACACTAGGTCATAAAGATACTCCTGAATCAGTATTGCTCTTTTGACCCAGTCCCTCTGAGGAAAGTAGGCTACTATGCTCACAGATCCTAATGAGCATCCTACACGGAAAAGAAAGCAGTAAGCAGGCCACATTGGGTACCAAATCTTTGTCTCAGTTAAATATTTGGAAGTCTTCAGTTCTCCAGTCTTTGAGAATTCAAGCTAAGAAACCCGGAAATCACAGAGACAAGCTACCCCCCTTTCACCCCATTCCTGACTCATAGAAACCAGAGTGCATGTTTATATTGTTTTAAGTCACTGTATTTGGGGGTGGCTTGTTATACAAGGGTTGACAATCAAAACAACACAATGCTCACCTAGAAAACCTTCCTCCCTGAATATCCGAATGGTGGAATAGCTCCGGCATATCCATTCTGTATAGTAAAGCCCCGGTAGATCCATTCTGGGGCTCATGTTTCCTGAACTGGAGTAGGACTCCAGACCTAACTACAGGCTTGGAAGACGTGGAAGCAATAGACAACACAGATAAGTAGATACCATAGAATCACAATCAACGAAACCTAGACTGGAGGAGGCGCTAAAGCTCAAACGGCCCAGGTTCTCCAAATGATTAACTGAAGGGGAAAAGCTAAGAGGGGGACCTATAAAGAGACACTTATGGGGTATAATAGAGCCGCCTTTTCCCCAAGTATAGCGCACCCTCTCCTGTGGGACAGTCCCTTCCCCGCCTCTGCTTCTGCCACGAGGTTTGCTTCGAGCTGTAAGACGAGAGCCGCTGTGAGGGTAGCTGCTCCCCAGCAGAAACTTTCCAAGTCATTGTGTGCTTCAACCGCTCCTCGCGACCATCTGCCAGGAACTGGGTCCTCCCAAATAGGGAGCGATTCTTTAGGTGGTGGCCAAGCGTGAAGAGGATGTGGAGGTGACTCACCGTGGAAATTCACGTGAGCAGGAAGTCAACCCAGGCTGTTGGAGGCCTGGTTTCACAGTTTTCTGCCACCACAGCATAACACAATGTACCCTGAGGCACACAAGTGATGCTGCAAATTCGACACGTGACCCTGACTAGGCTCCCGGCTTAGGGGACAATTGGAGGAACTGGATATTAGGTCGTGTCCTAGCGTGCTCCTCTGCTGCTGTGGATAAAACGCTGACCAAGAGCAACTTTTAAGAGGAGGAAAGGGTTTATTTTAGCATATAGGCTACAGCCCATCATCTAGGGAAGCCGGGGCCAAAATGTGAGGCAGAAACTGAAGCAGAGACCGTGGAAGGAAGGCTGCTCACTGACTTGCTTCCCTTGGCTTGCTCAACTACCCTTCTTACACAGCCAAGGCCCACCTGCCTAGGGATGGCACCACCCACGGTAGGCTGAGCTCTCCTCATCAATTAGAAATTAAGAAAATACCTCACAGACATGCGACCAGGTCAATCCGATGGCAGCAATTCTTGAGTTGAGGTTCCCATTCCTCAGGTGCGTCAAGCTGACAGATAAAGCCAACTCTAACTGACGGTGATTGAAATCGCTCTTGGATTTTAGGCATGTTTTGTACATTTAATTTGACCTCTTTCGTATGTGTAGTTCTACGAGTTGAACCTGGGGCCTTGGTGCATGCTAGGCAAGCACTCTATAGTAACTCAAATTTCTAGTTTTTTGCTTGTTTGTCTGTTTTTAAAAATATATTGGTAATGTTGCAGGAACCATAAAGTTTTTATAGTTTAAGTACATGCTGCAGGGAGACGGGGACTAGGTGGGAACACAGATGAGAGGAGACTGACTACGAAGTGTCAGCTGTAGAGCTGGGTGGTGGGTATGCGCCCGTTTGTCAATCTTCTGCCTTAGCTGATATGTGGATGCTTTCATAATAAGTTACAAAAGGGTTGGTTTGGACTAAGACTTGCTCTTTAATCTTCAAAGGGAACAAAGAAAATACGAGAGTTTGGGGATGGAACTGCACCAGTTAGCGAGTGTGAGGAACCAAAAGAGGTTTCCGGTTCAAGGTTCAGAAAACTCATTACTTTCTGTGAGAAGGACGCTTCCACAGGAGCATCAGAGCAGGTCAGCTCAGTCACGGAGGTGGAGGGGACTGGGAGGTGCTGGCGCCACCCCAAGTGTGGAGTTCTTTGACTATAGGACAAAAACAAGTTTCCAATTGATGCTTATTGGTTAAAGCCCCTATTGTACTCTCTATGTATAAGGCATTGCGTTGATATTTGAAATTGGGATCTTGCTGTAGCCCAGCATCGCATATCAGATATCCTGAATATTTATATTATGATTCGTAACAGTAGCAAAATTACAGTCATAATGTAGTAATGAGATAGTTTTATGGGGGGGGGTCACTGTGTTAAGGGGTCGCAGCGTTAGGATGGTTGTGAACCGCTGCTCTAGCCCCTCCGGCTGGAGCATGAGCTTGCGGTGATCCTGGGACCGTGAACAGTGCGTCCTCTTGAATGACAGTAGATTGTTCTCCGCTGTTACCCTCTGCTGCTGCAAAGTGCTCGGATCCGTTCCTAATGAAGCTCCTGCGCATGCTAAGAACAGAGTTTCCCATAAGGGGAGCAGGCAACGTGGCAGAGCCCAAGTTATCCTGTTAGAACCAACTCCCAAAGGGCGACAGACAGCAGACTGAGCGAGTGCATCACAGCCTGGGCTTACAGGAGGAAGCAGCAGAGCCCAAGCAAACGCCACATCCAGGGTTTGCAAGCCAGGGTGTGTGATGCTAGGAACCACATCGGCAGGCACTGACGGGAAGGAAGTTACTTGGTTATCAGCTCAGGTCGGAGCCCTGCTCCTGGTCTAGAGGATTCCAGTAGAGAAACCATTTCTCCTAGTCCATCCTCCAAACTAGGGCGTCCCTCTGGGAAAAGAAAGAAAGATGGCCTCAGAGAGAAGGTATGTGCCCCACACGCAGCGTACGGGGATGGAGGTGGCAGACGTGTTGACTCTTCTAACATTGATATTTTGTTTTTATAATTGAAGTTTAAAACTGGCTGTAATAACCCAGGTAAGTGGCACAAACTTTTTTCTCCCCAGGAACAGGGAGGCAGAAGCAGGAGGGTCTTCAGTTTCAGACCATTCTGAGCTAAATAGCAAGGTATTCCCTCAAAATTAAATAAAGAACTAGCTAAAATAAAAAACCAAAAGAACTCAGCAAGGTAGGACTTTCACAGGAAGAAGGGAACAGGAAATTTCATGGTTATACCATTCCAATACTTGCTATTCCTAAGATGTCTTTTTTTTTTTTTTTCCTTAATGGCACAAGAAAAAGTAAAGGCAAAATTCTCTGGTTCACACTTTCAACGACACATCATGTAGTTCAAACTAGACACAGGCTCCCTTTAACAAATGCCCTCCTTCCTCTGTCCCCTCCCTCCTGCCCCCCTCCTCCCGCTGACTTAACTAGAGCCAAACCGAAGCACCATCAAGGACACTAAAAATAAATATCTATATTTTCTTCTGATATTGTGCCTGCTGTGACCCACTTTTAGTTGATTTCAAAAGCAAAGGACTGAGGTGTGTCCTCAATAAACAGGCCTGTGATCTCGGTTTCCGTGTTGGCCACACGGGTTTGCTACCCCAAAACCAGAGATGTGTGTTCTAGAACCAGCAAAAAAGGAGACAGTGGATCCCGTCACTGCCTTGATATTTCAATTCTGAAATTCCATTTGTTTCAACAAAAATCTACTCCTGGGAGGCCGACTTCCTGCAGATACCCCTGGTATTCACGGGCTCTAGTCATGCCTGAGTCACACGTGGAATTACTTCCAACACACCCACACGTCGGGAAGCACATTTTTTTTTCAGTGATTATAAAATCGAGAGCTGTGAAGACTCCTTGCAAACAGCATTTATCAGCTGATGTTTTAATTATTCATGCTTAATGAAGTCCCTAGAAGTCTCTTTTAAAAAAAACTAGCATCAAGGACTGGAGATGTAACTCAGTTGGGAAGCGCTGTATGCATGAGGCGTGGTGGTGCCTATCTGTATTTCCCGCACTCGTTACATCAAGGTCATCCTTTGTTTCTGTATTATTTTTAGCGTCCCATTTAGCTTAGAGCTTTGGAGGGTTAGAATCCATGATGGTGTGGCTAAGGCATGGTGGCAGGAAAATTGAAAGCTCACATCCTATTCCACAAACACGAGACAGAGTGCACACTGGGAATGGCAGAGGTATAGCGAAACCTCAAGCCTGCCCCCAGTGGCACACCTCCTTTATCAAGACCTGGTCTCCTATTCCTTCCCAAACATCTTCACCTACTGGAGGCCAAGTGCTCAAACATATGATCCTGTGGGGGTCGTTCCCATTCAAGCTACTACAGTTACACACAGGGTTTGTGGCTAACTTGGGCTAATGAGGTCCCTGTTTCAACAACGTCAACAGAAAAGCT
Organism: Alexandromys fortis; assembly: GCF_014885135.2. NCBI lineage: Eukaryota > Metazoa > Chordata > Mammalia > Rodentia > Cricetidae > Alexandromys > Alexandromys fortis. The sequence continues at coordinate 11,635,328 of NW_026067899.1, forward strand.
ACCATCTAAAAATATTTTTAAAAAAGTATGAGGTTGTGACCGAAGAGTTTCACCAACATCAAGAAATTATTATCGCAATTTAAATATCTCATCTTGAGCAGTAAAATATATACATCTGCTTGGAAAGTCAGTTTTGATATTCACCTCAGGAATTCGTAATTAACATCTGAAGTGTTCTAACGGGAATATATACACCAGGGAGCGGTTAGCATTTCATCTCTCTAATGGGGACCTTGAACCCAGAATCTACGGCTGTTCCCGCTCCTTTAGCTATTCCTGTCTGAGTATAATTGGAGAATTTACAATTTAGCAGAAGGGACGTTGGCTGAGGCTGTTTACTGACGTGCTTGGTGCTGAGGTCTGTTTACTGCATAGGCTTCTCCAGGAGCGGAGTCGCTTTGGGGAGCGCCCAGGATCACACTCTAGGGTTCAGTGTTTGCTTGGTCCCTTACATGCCTCTCTGTGCAGGAGGCAGCTCCCTGATCTGCTGGGTCCTGTTTTAGGATACCATGGTGTCTAGGTTGAATGAATATTTCATGTGAGGGTCTGGTCAAAGTCTACAAGCTTACAGAGCTTACAAGGTGGATTGGCTTGATTCTAGTGTTTGTTTGCTAATTAGTACAGCTGGAGGCATGATTAGCTTTTTGTGAACTTTTCAGAAAGCAGCCTTGGAGTGGTGCTAGGTTTAGGATTGAATGACTTGAATTGTCACAGGTCCTAAGACATTGTCACCAGGATGCCACTTAGTTGACTTGGTACCATTCAATATTAGCTTGCAAATGGGTACCATGCAGTACATTTAATGAACAATAAATACATAGGAAAAGAGGACCAAAATAAAAAAAAAGAATAAAAACCAACCAGGTGGTGGTGGTGCATGCCTTTAATCCTGGCACTCGGGAGGCAGAGTCTCTTGTGAGTTCGAGGCCAGCCTACAGGCTACACAGAAACCTTGTCTCAAAAAACCAAAATAAATAAATAAATGCATACATGCATACCAACCCTACATATAATGGTGAAGATCAAGAAGAATTCATAGGAAGAAATATATACTAGAACTTTTACACTGGTAGTAGAATGTAATAATTACATATGGCCTGCCACCTGGAACCATAGTGACATCCTAGCCCAGGCTGCTGCCAAAGACCATGTCTGGGTTCATTGTCCTACAACAGCCAGGGTCTGTGTTGATGTTCATGGAACAAGTTGCCACCAAAGGCCACATGGATGCCTGGGGTCTAGGCTACAACCTGTGACCATACTGGTGTCTGTGCTGCCAACTGGAGCAAATCAATCTGAGAGGCCTGTGCTGCTACCTGGGGCCATGGTGACGTCCTGTCTGGGCTGCTGCCTCGGGCCATGTCTGGCTCTATGGCCTTTGCAGCATCCAGGGTCTGAGCTGATGTCCATAGCCCCCGTTACCACCAAGGGTTGTACCAATGCCCAGGGTCTGACCAGCCACCTGAGACCATGTTGCTGTCCAAGGGCTATGCTACTGCTGGGCAGTACTGATCTGGGTGGCCTGTGATGCCATTAGGGTCATGGTGATATCTGGGTCTGAACTGCTGCCAAGGGCCATGTTTGGGTCCATGGTCATGCTATAGCAGGGGTCGGTGTTAATGTCTATGACTTGTATAATCAAAGGGGGTTTTAGAAACTGTGTATGTCGAAATCAGCCTACTCTAAACTGGACTGGACATTGCAACAGGAGAGTTGCACCACGCCGCAAGACTCAGGAACAATGGTCCCATCCCTCACCATGGGTGTAAGGAGGAAACAGAGGCACAAGATATAACCTGTCCCAGATCAAACTCACTCTTTCTTTCTTTCTTCCTTTCTTTCTTTCTCTCTCTCTCTCTCTCTCTCTCTCTCTCTCTCTCTCTCTCTCTCTCTCTCTCTTTCTTTCGCTTTTTGAGATAGGAATTCTTTGTGTAGATGTGGCTGTCCTAGAACTAACTCTGTAGACCAGGTTGACCTCAAACTCACAGAGATCTGCCTTCCTCTGCCTCCCAAGTGCTGGGATTAAAGGTGTGTGCCACCACTGCCTGACAGAAGCAATCATTTCAAGCTAGGCTATCTGGTTGGGACCCAGGCTTTACCTGCTTTAGATGATCAGAGTTTCCATTCTGGAAAACATCAAAGACTAGGAGCCCTCCATGAGTTCACAAGGTTGAAGAAGACTGAATTTGTTCTGAGGGCTTTGAGGGATATTCTTGGTTGCCAACTTGACTACATCTGGAATTAACTAAAGCCCATGTAACTAGGCATACCTGTAAAAGATTTATTTTCTTAATTAAATCATTCAAAGTAGGGAGACTCACTTCATATATATTTATTTTTTATTGATTTTTTTATTGAGCTATACATTTTTCTCTGCTCCCTTCCCTCCTTCTCCCCTCCCCTTCAACCTTCTTTCATTTTTACTATGTTAATTCTACCTATCCAAGAGCATGGGAGATCTTTCCACTTTCTGGTGTCTTCTTCAATTTCTTTCTTCAAAGATTCAAAGTTCTTGTCATACAAGTCTTCCACTAGTTTGGTTAGTGTTATTTTGAGATATTTTATGTTTTTTGGCTATTGTGAAGGGTGATGTTTGTTGAATTAAGAGCAGCGGGGCTGCGTCCCCGGCACCCGGCCACCCGCATGGCTAGCTTATGCCCGAAATAATTACACGGAAACTGTATTCTTTCAAACACTGCCTGGCCCAGCTGGTTCCGGCTTCTTATTGGCTATCTCTTACATATTGTTCTAACCCATTTCTAATATTCTGTGTAGCCCATGAGCTGGCTTACCAGAGAGGATCTTAACCTGCGTCTGTCTGGAGTGGGAGCATCATGGCGACTCCTTGACTCAGCTTCTTTTTCCCAGCATTCTCTTCCTAATTTTCTGTCCTATGAGGGCCGAGGCAGTTTCTTTATTATTACAAGACCCACCTCCATCAGATGTTTCTCTGATTTCTTTCTCAGCCCATTTATCATTGTGTAAAGGAAGGCTACTAATTTTTTTCAATTAATCTTGTATCCTGCTACATTACTGAAAGTGTTTATGAGCTGTTGAAGATTTTTGGTAGAATTTTGAGGTCACTCATGTAAACTATCATATCATCAACATATCATAGTGAGAGTCTAACTTTTTTTCCAATTTGTATCCCCTTGATCTCCTTTTGGTGTCTTATTGCTCTAGATAGGACCTCAAGAACTATATTGAATAGATATGGAGAGAGTGGACAACCTTGTCTTGTTCCTGATTTCAGTGTAATCGCTGGGAGTTTCTCTCCATTTAGTTTAATGTTGGCTGTTGGCTTGCTTTATATTGCCTTTATTATGTTTAGGTATGTTCCTTGTAGCCCTGCTCCCTCCGAGACCTTCATTATGAAGGAATGTTGTATTTTGACGAAAGCTTTTTCAGCATCTAATGAGATGATCATGTGGTTTTAATTTTTAAGTTTGTTTATATGGTGGATTATGTTGACAGATTTTTTATGTTGAACCATATGAAGCCAACTTGATCATGGTGGATGATGGTTCTAATGTGTTCTTGGATTCAATTTGCCAGTATTTTATTTAGTATTTTTGCATCAATGTTCATGAGTGAGATTGGTCTGTAATTCTCTTTCTTAGTAAAATCTTTATGTGGTTTGGGTATCAGGATAATTGTAACCTCATAAGAAGAGTTTGACAATGTTCCTTCTGTATCTATTGTGTGGAGCAATTTGAGGAGTATTAGTATTAATTCTTTGAAAATCTTGTAGAATTCTGATCTGAAACTATCTGGTCCTGGGCTTTTTTTGGTTGGGAGAATTTTATGACTGCTTCTATTCTTTAGCAGTTATAGGTCTATTTAATTGCTTATCTGGTCTTGATTTAATTTTGGTAAGTGATATTTATCCATAAAGTTGTCCATTTCCTTTAAGTTTTCCAATTTTGTGGAGTATAGGTTTTCAAAATATGACCTGATGATTCTCTGAATTTCCTCCCCTTCTGTTGTTATGTCTCCTTTTTCATTTCTGCTTTTGTTAATTTGGATATTCCCTGTCTGCCTTTTGGTTAGTTTGGATAAAGCTTTGCCTATTTTGTTGATTTTCTTGAAGAACCAACTCTTTGTCTCATTGATTCTTTGTATTGTTTTCTTTGTTTCTATTTTGTTGATTTCAGCTCTCAACTTGATTAATTCCTGCTGTCTAGTTCTTTTGGGTGAATTTGCTTCTTTTTGTTCTAAAGTTTTCAAATGTTCTGTTAATTCACTAATGTGGGATTTTCCCAGCTTTTTTATGTAGGTATTTAGTGCTATGCTTTCCTCTTAACGCTGCTTTCACTGTGTCCCATAAATCTGGGCATGTTGTGTGGTTATTTTCACAGAATTTTAGGAAGTCTTTAATTTCTCCCTTTATTTCTTCCTTGATTCATTGATGGTCCAGGTGAGCATTGTTTAATTTCCATGTGTTTATGGGCTTTCTGGAATTAATATTGCTGTTGAGTTCTAGTTTTAAGCCATGATGATCTGATAAGATACATGGGGTTATTCCAATTTTCTTGTATCTGTTGAGGTTTGTTTTGTTACCGAGTATGTGGTCAATTTTTGAGAAGGTTCCATGAGGTGCTAAGAAGAAGGTATATTCTTTTATGTTTGAATGGAATATTCTATAGATGTCTGTTAAGTACATTTGAGTCATAACATCTGTTAGTTCCCTTATTTTTCTGTTAATTTTTTTGTCTGATTGGCCTGTCCAGTGGTGAGAGTGGAGTGTTGAAGTCTCCCACTATTAGTGTGTGTGGTTTGATGTATGATAATTAAGCTTTTAGAAGTGTTTCTTTTACATATGAAGGTGCCCTTTTTTAGGGGGGCACAGATGTTCAGTATTGAGATTTCCTCTTGATGGGTTTTTCTTGTGACTAATATAAAATGTCCTTCCTTGCCTCTTTTGATTGATTTTAGTTTGAAGTCTATTTTGTTAGATATTAGGATAGCTACACCCACTAGTTTCTTAGGTCCATTTGATTGGAAGTTTTTTTTTTTCCCCAACCCTTTACTCCAAGGCGATGTCTGTCTTTGAGGTTGAGGTGTGTTTCTTGTATGCAGCAGAAGGATGGATTCTGTTTTTGTATTCATTCTGTTAGCCCGTGTCTTTTTATAGGTGAGTTGAGTCCATTTACATTAAAGGATATTAATGACCAGTAATTGCTATCTCCTGTTAATTTAGTTTTCATTGTTGGTGATGTCAATTTGTGTGTTTTTCCTTTCGTTGGAATTTGCCACTGTGAGATCATCAATTGCCTGTGTTTTTGTTGATGTAGCCAATTCACATGCATTCACATGCAGGCCTTTCCCACATGCATGTGTGAACACACACATGAACACATACATACAGACAGAGGGAAAAAAAGTATACCAGAAAGTATGCTAAAATAACCTTGATTATTGCTGGGTGACAGTGGTGCATGCCTTTAATATTAGTATTTGGTAGGTAGAGGCAAACCTCTGTGAGCTCGAGTCCAGCCTGATCTGCAGAATGAGTTTCAGGACAATCAGGGGAATTCTGTCTCAAAAAACAAAACAAACAAAACAAGCTAACGAAAAAAAAAAAAACCAAGTCTTTGATTGCAAACATCATGTGACATTGTGGGTGATGGTTGGTTTAAGCAAATACTTTGGAGTATAGATATCTTACTCTATAATTTAAAAGTAATTTTGAAAAGTTCTAAATAACTGGGATAAAGTTGCAAAGACGTCAAGTTGCATGAGAACCAAGAAGGGATCATTGACTTTGGCAAGTGGAAAGTTATTGGAGAGGAATGGAGTAGAAGCCAAATTACCATGGTTGGAGTCAGGGGATTGGAAGGAAGTAGAAAGAACAAGTACAGATCAAGTAGTTTGGCAGATAAGGCAAAATTTAAAACAATTGTTATTATTAATTATTATTATTATTATTGATTAAGAAGTAGTAGTCACTCATATAAAAACTGGGAATAGTAAAATAGAGGCTGGAGGAATAGCTCAGTGGTTAAGAGCATTTGCTGCTCTTGCAGAGGCCCTAAGTTCAGTTCCCAGCACCCTCATCCATCTGTAATTCCGTTTCTCAGGTATCCAACAACCTCTTCTGGTTTCTGTGGGTACCAGGCATACTTGTGGTGCACATACATACATACAAGCTAAACATTCATACACATAAAATAAAACAAATACATCTAAAAAATTTTGAAAGCAAAATAGTAGAATAATAAGCACTCATAATCATACCAAAGCCAGGCTATGCCATTTGGTGTGTTTGTGGAGTGACTATTCCCCACGAATGCTTTGAGGGCACGTGTTCAAGTCAGGATCATTCTCGTTCTTCTCAGCCATGAAAACTGAGGCTCAGAAAGACAAAGTGAGTCTCCTCGGCACCGAAACAGAACACCATGGAGGGCTGGTCTCCATAGCACGTTGCAGTTTCCTGAAATTTGACTCTCATTTCCTAGCTAGTCCTTCTACCCCATAGCAGAAGTGACCAACTAAGGACTTGTCTTGTGCCCTGTCATGTTCTGAACAGGTTTCAGCCATTCTACTTACATACTTTCAGTATTCCTTAACCTTGGCTGTGCGAAAGCAGACCTGAGCCTCATCCATCTTGCCACTCCTGGATCCAAACAGAATTTGCCACATACTTAGAATGAAGAACGTTATTACGAAAGAAAAGGTAGCAGGCAAGGCTTAGTTAGGTACAGTGCTCATGCAGTTTTAACCCCCTCCCCTGCCTTTTTGTGTTTCTAGAAAGGGGTAGGATGTTCTATGCCCAGATTGTCACCATGTAAGAAGAACACAGGGAGACAGATGTCCCATTTGGGGCTAAGCATTCTGCAGCTTCTACTGCATAAAGAGGCTTCAGTGAGGGCTGAGGGATGTGCTAATCCAATGTGCCAATCTCTGTATCATGCCAAGGCACGAGGAATCAGTTTAATACTATGTCCACTTAGGAGGACATTAGCAGTCGGTTCTCCCCTAGTGTGTAGAACCTGTCTAGCCAGTTTCTTCATCACCCCCACCAATCAAAGCTCAGACATCATTATGGAAGAGATGCCAGAAAGATTGTAAGAGTCCAAGGCTGCAGATGACAATAAAGAAACTGTTTTCTGGACACAGCAAGGCAGTTGCTGTGACAACATGCACAAGCTCAAGCCCGCCAAAATCCCACCTGGAGAGGGTCATGGCTATGACGTCCCACCCCTAGCTGAGGGCCTATTGGCAATTAGGAGCTACTAGGAGACAGAGAAACAGTTCTAAGGGGTAGCTCCTTGTAGGTCAGCCATACTCCAATGGATGTCCACACAGCCCAGAGCAAACAGAGAGCACAAACTTGTACTTAGTGGACATATATATATTATACATATATTACATACATTATATTATATACATATATATAGAGAGAGTGGGTGGTAGGAAAGGGTAGTGGGTCTAGGAGGAATTGGGGAAGGGATGAATGTGATCAAAATATATTGTACAAAATTCTCAAAGAACTTTAAAACAGAAAAGAATCCACAAGAGAGCTGACTTTGAAACATTGGCGGAGAGATGATGGACAGCTCATTTTAGGACTGGCTGAAGGCAGCAGCAACTGATCGTTACCAACTCCAGACTCGAGAGCAGAGTGAGGAAGGGAAAAGAGCCAGGCAAGCAGCAGCGTGTGTTCCCAAGGATGAACCTAGACCCCGGTCCTGCCGAGCCGTTCAAAGTTTGTCGAATTCATAAATACCAGAAGTGCACCAACCTCACTGCCGGGACAAAATGGTGCACAGAAGACCTAGACATTGTTTGTCAGAAATTTACCGGGAGTCATGCATACAGTTTTCAGTGTGGCCACATTAAAGAAAGGAAAAGAAGTGAAAGTAATTTGAATCACACATTCATTGTGTGTGCGTGTGCTCACATGTGTGGATGGTGTGGGTACACATGTGCAGAGCAGGGCACACGTATGTAGGAGTTAGAAGACCACTTCGGGCACCAGTCTTCAGGTATCTCTCACCTGTTTTTGAGACACGGTCTCTCGCTGACCTGGAATTTGTCATGTCGGCCAGACTGCTAGTGTGAGAGCTTCCAGGCATCTGCCCGCCTCTGTCCTGTCAGCGTGGATTTACAGGCACGTGCACCATATCCAGATGTTTTGTTTTGGTTTTTGAGACAGGGTTTCTCTGTGCAGCCCTGGCTGTCCCACTCTGTAGTCCAGGCTGGCCTCGAACCCAGAGATCCACCTGCCTCTGCTGCTCAAGCGCTGGGATTAATGGAGGGAGCCACCATTACCCGGCTTTGTAGGAGAGTCTGGTGACCTGATTCGGGTCCTCATGCCTTTCAGGCCAGACCTTTACTTCCTGAACTCTCTCCTTGCCTCATAATACATTCGATGTAATCCATAGATCCCACATACCACTGCAGCATGTAATCAACAGAAATTACAGTTAGCATACTTTATTTCATTGTATTAATTATTTATCTTTTCATGTGGTTTACCTGAATACATGCCTGTGTGGGGGTGTCTGATCCCATGGAACTGGAATTACAGACAGCTGCCATGTGGGTGCTAGGAATTGAACCCAGGTCCTCTGGAAGAGCAGGCAGTGCTCTTAACCACTGAGCCATCTCTTCCACCCCTCTTATTTTCTTTTTTGAGTCAGGGTCCTGTTAGGTATACCAGGCTGGCCTCTAACTTAAGGTCCCCTGCGTCTACATGCCAAAGTGCTGGGATTTGCCAGCAGGTGCCACTCTGCCAGGCTAAACTTTACAGTCTTTTGCATCAGGTCGAAAAAGCTGAATGCATATCATAGTCATGGAATATCTCATTTAGGCCAAGTCGTCATTCTGTTATTTGTGTGTGTGTATGTGTGTGTGTGTGTGTGTGTNAATCCCAAATATATTATTGTGTATTTTTCTTGGTTTGTTTTTGAGACAGGGTCTTACTTTGTAGCCTTGGCTGTCCTGGAACTCACTCTGTAGACCAGGCTAACCCCAAATTCACAGAGATCCACCTGTCTCTGCCACCTGAGGCTGTGACTAAAGACATGTGCCCCTACACCCTGCTAAACTTTCGTCTTAATAAGACATACTTACCCCATCCTGCTGTTTTATTTTGAGATTGTCCTTCAACGAGCCCATCTTTTTGTTTTGCTTTCTCTGGGAGAAATAAAAGATTGAGAAGCTTTTGTTGTTTTAGTTAATTTGTTTTATTGTATTCTGAACCGCACATATTCTAGGCAAGCACCTAAGCTACAGTCTAGCTCAAGACTTAGAATGTCTGAAGGTAAAGTGTCCTGAGCCCCTGGCCACCCTGTGCAAGGTGAAAGCCGTGTGGGCGTAATGTCATTAAGCCACCCTTGAGCTCAGAACGTGGTGCTTTATCCTCTTTCAGTTTTACAGTTATGTATTTCTTTTTTTGCCCTATAAAGACACTGTCTTTCACATTCAAACAAAGTGGGAGATTCTGGGCAACGTAACCTAACAACCCTGTAAGACAACACACCAATTTAAAAAAAAAAAAAAGGAAAAAAAAAGGCAACACTCCAAAGAAAATAGACCTTCATGTGTGTAGGTGTTTCCTCTGAATTGAAATACTGCTTTTTAGAAGTATGGGGATTGATTTGTAAGACTGTAGAAGTAAACGACTTACAAGTCTCAGAAAGTTGAAAGGTACAGGACTCTTGGGGTGAAGAGACCCTGACTGGCCAAGCTGCCTGGAGGCAGTGTTGTGAGTCCCGGTTCCTGCTGGGGTGGGGTCTTCAGTGATCTTGCCCCTGCTAGCACCTCCTCACCCATAGACTTGTAAGCAACTTTATGGGACCTCTAAGCTAGACTTGGGTGGAATCGTTTCTTTGGTCTGTGGATAGAGCCCTATCTGGAGTGAACAGATGTCTGTTCTTGTCTCCTCAGAAATGTCATGGAGAATTCCACCTTATTGATCTGTCAGTTTTAAAAACCAGCGCCAGCAATTACAATCTTCTCCCTGCCCCAGATGCACCAGAAGTTTCCTGAGTAGAGGAAGAGTGTGTGATTAGTTTTGACCCTCTGTTGAACCCAGTCCTCCCCAAGCTAACTGTACTCAGCTGCTGAACTCCGCACCGAACCTGGGCTCTGACTTCTGCAATCAATGGTCAGTTTCTTAGAAGAAGCTGGATTTGGACCTTAGTTTACTGTTTCCCTCGTAGGTGAGTATTTCCATAATGCTATGAACAGTCTGAATATTGACACCGAAAATTAATAATTCTCACAGTGTTGGTGAACCTTGGAGAAAACAGAAAAGCAAATCAAAATTTTATTGTGAGGAGTATCTGGAAACATAGTTGAGTTGTGGGCTTTCTTCACACACAATTTAGAGATAATTTTCTTTTAGTTTCTACTTTCTAATAACACACACACACAACTTGCAGTTTTACAGTGACACTTCTCCAGCCTTCCTCTTCAGTGAAACCTGCAATTTCTGTTTCCTCTTATCTGTTGTACCAGACTCATGGTGGTGGCCGAAATGATTAAACCAATACAGTGTTTCCAAGCTCAAAGGAGGCTCCGGGTGATTTTCACAGCACAGACATATGAAGGAAAAAAGACACCCGATGGACGTCTCTCTCAGAAAATGGACTCCTGGTATTTTATGTTTGAAATTCTAAGGCAGAGTGGATAATCACTGTAAATTACAAGGGTTCTCGGAGGAAGTTCACTTTTTAAAAATATTTTTTATAGATATAAGAAAATGAGCTCTTGCTTTCTCAGTGCCAAAGGACAATTTCAGTTTTCTTCCACCTTTTTTTCTGCTCCTCTAGATAACTTTCACCCACAGGTATTTATGTATTTATTTAGCTAGTTATTTAGTTTTCTTCTTGGTTTCCATTACCTGCTCACAGAAGAAGTCAACACATGATGCAAACCATTCTTTAGGATGCTACAGCATTTAGACTTTGTGCTGGTTATTTATTTATTTATTTATTTATTTATTTATTTTGGTTTTTCGAGACAGGGTTTCTCTGTGGCTTTGGAGCCTGTCCTGGAACTAGGTCTGTAGACCAGGCTGGTCTCGAACTCACAGATATCCGCCTGCCTCTGCCTCCCGAGAGCTGGGATTAAAGGCGTGCGCCACCACCACCCGGCCAGTCTCTGGAATTCTTAGCCCATAACTTAAACCTAATCACTGTATCTGTCTGCTCTCCTTCTGTCTGTCTGTCTGTCTGTCTGTCTGTCTGTCTGTCTATTTATCTATCTATCTAGCAGCACGTGGTACCACAACTTGTACACTTCCACACACTGTAAACCCCTAGGAATGTTGGCATCACCTTAGGGGATGACAAACTTGAAAACTTGATCTGATTACAATGAAGTAGCCACACTTAGTATAAAGCCGCTTGGGCTCAAAACAGAAGTTAGTTTCTCTGTAGGATGATGGAGGTGTGTGCATTTTGTGTGCTGAGGTTCAAGTGCACTGCAAAAATCACCATGGGCTATGGATGAATTTGCAATTATAAGTCCTGTAGCCCGGATTGCTTGGGGTTTTGTTCGTTGCCCTCCCCCGCCCCCATGACTGTCAGAAAGTGACTTAACGAAGAACTGTGGCTTTTCAAAAATTCAGTGTCAGGCTAGGGGTGTAGCTCAGTGGCAGATGGATGTCGAGTACATGAAAGGTCCTAGGTTCAAGTTGTAGCACTAAAGAAAAATACATAAATAAATACTTTTTAATGATTAAAAAAAAAAAAGGAGTTAAAGGTGACTTTCTTCTACCCAAAGACACTCAGTGGGGAAGCAGCCAAGCACAGAATATTGACACACTGTATTGTTGGATCGTAAAGTTGTATTCTGATTGGCTCTTAGATGGCTGTTCATTTGTATGGTATTATGGACAAATAATCTCACCTCTTAGCAATGAAAATAAAAAAAATGGGGGGCTGGAGAGATGGCTCAGTGGTTAAGAGCATTGCTTGCTCTTCCAAAGGTCCTGAGTTCAATTCCCAGCAACCACATGGTGGCTCACAACCATCTGTAATAAGGTCTGGTGCCCTCTGCTGGCCTGCAGGCATACACACAGATAGAATATTGTGTACATAATAAATAAATATTTTAAAAAAAGAAAAGAAAAGAAAAAAATGTAAGGAGTAAAATACCATGCTATTTATAGGCGAATGTTCCTAACAGCATTCTTTATATAGTAGTCAATTACCAATCAACAGATGAAGGGATAAATAAAATATGGTCTACCCAAAGAATAAGTTACAGTCCAATCAGGACAGGGAATGATGTAGTGATTTATGGCCCAGCCCGGCTAAGCCCAGAAAAAGTTACGCTGCATGAGCGAAGCTACTCAGAACAAACTCTCCAAGAACAATGTGAGATTTTGTTTAGATCTGATGTCCCGAATAGTAAATCTAAGACACAGTCTGAAGATTAGTCGTTCTCTGGGGAGAGGCGGCATGTGGGGGTGAAGAGCCGGAGGATTTAAGTTTTCTTTTAAAGGTGATGAGAACATGGTAAGATTCATGGTGCCGATGCTGGCGCAGATCCATGACAGCAAGACGCGGAATGGTACATTTTCAGTTTACACGTCAGCTACACTATTCTAAGAAGTTAAAAAGAGGAAAGAGTTACAGTTTTGTGCAGAAAACCTAAGTAAACAACAAACAAACCCACAACAAAAAACGAGCCACAACAAAAACCTCAGGAGTTTATATGGGAAACTTAACAATGGTTAGGCTTGAGTACTGGCTGTGTGCGGGTCCGCTATACTAATTCCTTCTTCGTTGATTTAAAATTTTTTAAATTAAAAATTCAGAACTATTTCCAGGGCTTGGTACGATATTTAAGGAGCTTGGACGTTGCTCCTCTATTACAAAAGCCAGCCAGGCATGATAGCACACACCTTTAATCAGCACTTGCAAGGCAGAGGCAGGAGGATTTCTGTGAGCTGAAGGCCAGCCTGGTCTACATAGTGAGTTCCAGGACACTCAGAACTACATGTTGCCATCCTGTCAACAAAAGGGGGTGGGGAGAGGGGCAAGGCCAGTTAAAGGCTAGAGTGAAGAAGAAAACAAAAAGGAAAACAAACACACAAGAACATCTTATACAGATTTGGCCGCACATGCTTGCAATACTAGCGTTTGGGAGATAGAGGCAAGAAAGCGGAAGTCCGTGGCCAGCCTGGGCTACATAAAACAGTCAAGAAAAAGAAAGGATGGATGGAGGGAAGGAAGGAAGAAATGAAGGAAGGAAGGAAGGAAGGAAGGAAGGAAGGAAGGAAGGAAGGAAGGAAGGGGGAAAATGAAATACTCCACTTACAATGAGCATTTGCCTGTATTTTGATGACAGAGAATGACTCAACACCTTGGTGGACATGTCATCACCACCATCTGTCAGTCACAGACTGATAAATAAGTTATTCTTGAAAATAGAAAAGATGTCATATTACAAGAAGTGAACTGCTTGTTTATCCCTGCTGCCCGGCTAGCTTAGCCTCCGAAATAACCACATAGAAACTGCATTCATTAAAACACTGCTTGGCCCATTAGCTCTAGTTTCTTATTGGCTAATTCTTACATCTTAATTTAACCCGTTTCTATTAATCTGTGTATCGCCACGTGACTGTGGCTTACCGGCAAGATTCTAACCGGCGTCCGTCTCAGGCGGGAGGATCCATGGCTTCTCCCACTCTGCCCTTCTTCCCAGCATTCCGTTCTGTCTTCTCTGCCTACCTAAGTTCTGCCTGATCAGGCCCAAAGCAGTTTCTTTATTCATTAGCCAATGAAAGCAACACACGAACAGAAGAACCTCCTACACCAGTGCCACCTTGTAAATCTATTGGGGTAAATTGGGACTGTAAGAGCACAGGGACGTATTAAAATCATATCCAGAAAACCAAACCCCAGCAACTCCTCAGACACACCAGACTGAGGAAAGGTCACACTCTCATCCAAGCCCTATAGAGAAGAAGACTAAGATGGTAATAGTAATGGTTCCACCACCCTGGCATTTGAACATGGACAGGTGGAGGTCTCCTATGCTCCCGCTACTCCTGTTGCCTGCAAGATGTAGGACTCCCAGACAGTTCTCCAGCATCATGTCTGCCTGCATGCTGCCATGATGATAGTGGACTGAACCTCTGAAACTGTAAGCACCACCCCCCGCCCCCGCTACATCTTTTTCTTTATAAGAGTTGACCATGGTCATGGTGTCCATCACAGTAATAGAAACCCTAACTAAGACACAGGTGTAACACTGTGGTTATGTTGATAACTGGGAAGGGTGTGTGTGTCAGAGGGGTTGTGTGGAGACACTTCCTGCTTGATTTTGCTGTACCCTAAAGTCATTCTGGAAAATAGAGTATTAATCACTTTAAGGAGGGTGATGGTTCCAACATGACACCTTAAGTATTAATTTCAGAAAGCATATATCTTTGCTGTTACTACTTACAAATTAAATATAGGAATAAAAATGATGAATTTCCTGTCCTTGGAGAGGGCTAGGAGATAGGTCTATAGCTATTGGTAGTCTTTCTGAATGGCATTCCCATGATAAATGCAGCGTGGACCTCTGGAAGCGTTTGATAACAATGATCGTTCATCTTTCCAGGCCACCATATAGGTAAAGAGACCAGATTCATCAAGAAATGCAGAGAGGGAGTGGGAGGAATGGCTTAGCAATTAAGAGGGCTTGTTTGTGCAGAGGATCTAGTTCGGTTCCCAGCACCCATAAGTTCACAACCATCTGTAACTTCAGTTCAGGGGATCTGTTATTGTCTTCTGACCTCCATAGCCAAGTGGTGTATATGTATACATGCAGGCAGAACATTCATACACATTAAAAGAAATCTTTCACAGAGAATAGAGGCTGGAATCCCAGATACATTCGCTGCTTTTCTGTTGCTGAGAGAAACCCCATGCTCAAGGCAATTGATAGAAGAGGGAGTTAAATGGGCTTACAGCTCCAGAGGGTAGGTGTCCAAAATGGCAGAGACAGCTTGGCATGCCGCTGGAGCTAGAAGCTGAGAGAGCTCACATTTTGAGCATCAAGCAGAAAGGAGAGAGAGAGTTAGAAATGGTGTGTGGCTTGCAGCCTCCAAGTCAACCCCCTAGTGACATACTTCCTCCAGTAAGGCCACGCCTCCTAAACCTACCTAAACAGCGCCATCAACTGGCGACTAAGTAGTCAAACATCTGAGCCTATATGGGACATTCCCATTTACATCCCCACATCAGAAAAAAAGGGCTTTTACAAATATTTACCTCGTGGGGGCTTTGTCAACACTTCAACCCTCAAGCACTGCAAAAAAAAAAAAAAGAAATATTTCCAATCCTTTATAAAAAATACATTTGAAAACATTTGCCAATATTAACACAATGCATTAATTCAGCTCAGTAATAAAAAAAAACCACTAGATATACAGTGCTTACTATGCTAATGTTCTTTTCTATATAATTGACTCATCAAATTCTCATTATGATCTCCGCTTTACAGCAGAGATCATTTAAATTCGGTGTGTATGGGGTGCGCCACTCTAGGGTGGAACCAAGGGTCTAGAGTCCTGCTCTCAATCAGACTGTAAGGAACCGCCCCTTCCCAGGGACCAGCACCTTCCAGAGCACAGTAGTTCCAGGAGATTTTCTTCTGTCAGCTCAGCCACTTTTCACTTTCTTCTGGTCAGTGTGGGGTGGTATTTCTCTCTGCCTTTGCTTCTAATATACATGTATCTTTATATTTAGAGTAGGTTGGTTTTTTTGTTTGAGACAACGTGGGTCTTGCTTGTGGATCAATCCTCACAATGTTTACCCTTTAATTAGTATATACAGACAACTGATATTTAAGTTGGCAGTTGACTTACAAGCATTAATATCTATCATATTGGTATTCTGTTTGTTTCTCTTTTGAATTTGTTCCTGGCTTTGCTGTTCGCTTTTATTTTTGTAGGTTGAAATAGCGTTTCCTACTCTTCCATCTCTTTTCTGCCAGCGGTTTTGAGCACGGCTGTAGACGATTTTTCTTTTTCAGTCACATGGCTCCTTCTGAGGCATAAACTGTGAAGTCCCCAGGCGCCTTGCAGAGAGGCACAGCCTGCTACATTGCCACCTGTAAGTCCACACAGCCACAAACAAGGGGCCTCTGATTTACTAGGCTTTCCCTGCTGGTCCTCAGAGCCGTTAATCTTCTGCCCCGGGGCAGAGCTTGACAGCTCCCAAAGGTCCCGTGAAGTACTCTTTTCAAAGGAAAATTCTCAATCAAGTAAATTTGAAACAGACTTGGTCCCAGTCCAGGTACAGACTCCTTGGCTTCCCCCCACTTCCAGGCAGCAGTTGGCTACACTTCACTTCCTGGGATTTTTTTTTTTTTTGAGTCTTCTGGTACAGACATAGTTCGCCTTCAATAAAACAGTGGTTGACACGCCTCACTCTTCCTGCAGTATGCCTGGGCCAGGGCAGAGTCATTCTGTCTCCAGGGGTGGGCAGATTTCAGCTCAGGCTATATGAAGTCCCCAGGATGGGTGACATATGAGATAGACCCATCTATCTGTTATTTGATGACTTTTATCTTTAACCACTTAGAACTCTGCTTTTCATTTGCCTTTTATTTCTTCACTTGAAGATTTATTGTGACCCATATATTTGAAATTAGCATCTCCCTAGATATTCATATTGTTTCTTGGCTTAGTGTCTGTGTTCCTCACCTCTGCTGGTGCTCGGTGGTACCTAGTGGTGGTAAGGAACAGGAGAGGCTTCTCTTTTGTGATCCCGTGGAGTCGGGTGGGTACTGTCAGAGCCGAGGGGATGTGGTGTATATTTCTACCATCTCTGCCACATTTATCAACAGCTTCATGAGAATCTACTGCTGGCACACCCTCCCCCGAGGCTGCTGAGTCCGTTTTCCCAGTGAGTGCCCTGGTACGGAAATTGTTAAGGCTGTTTCCTCCCGACACCGTAGGGTTGTACTTCCTTGCTTTTTTATACATGTCACTGTGTGGTTTGCTGAGTCCTCTGGAACATGTGAAGTGCCATATGCCCTTTCCAGGTGAAAACTTCAAAGCCTGATGATCCCTCAGGCTCACGTCCCATCCCTGGGGTTGCTATGGTGATCGTTTGAATGTAATTGTTCCTAATAATCCCATTATTATTAGGAGACGTGGCCTTTCTGGAGTATGTACATGGCCTTGTTGGAGGAGGTGTGCCACTGTGGGGGCACCTTTGAGGTCTTTGGGCTCAAGATACTGACCAGTGCCATAGACCACTTCCTGTTGCCTGCAAGATGTAGGACTCTCAACTACTTCTCTCTTACCATGTCTGCCCGCATGCCAACATGTTCCACCATGATGATAATGGGTTGAACCTCTGAAATGTAAGTGGGCCACCTGGTTAAATGCTTTCCTTTATAAGAGTTGTTGTGGCCATGACTCTGCAGAAGGAAATACTGAGGCAGAATCTCCATGGCCTGGGGGCTGGGGTTGAGTGGCCATGACTAGGAGAGCTCCTTTGAGACCTACAACGAATAGTGAAGGACTGATTTATTGGTTTGTTTGTGGTTGGTTTTTTGAGACAGGGTCTCTCTGTGTAACAGCTTTGGCTGTCCTGGAACTGACTTTGTAGACCAGGCTGGCCTCAAACTCACAGGGATCCACCTGCCTCTGCCTCCTGAGTGCTGGGATTAAAGGTGTGAGCCACCCCTGCCAGGCAAGAGCTGACTTTCTCTTGTGTATGTGCGAGTGTGTGCAAATGCACACGAGTGTGTACAATGTGTGTATGTGGGGTGGTGGCGTGGAAGTCAGAGGACAACTTTGGGCAGTTCCTTCTCTCTTTTCTCTGAGAATGAACTCGGGTTATCACACTTATGAGGCAAGTACCTTACTCACTGAGCCATCTGTTGGTTCAAAAATTAAGTTTCTCTGTGTTCATCCCCGAGGTCTTTGTTACTGTCCACCCCTTCTTAGCAGACAGAATTCAGAGCAGTTATAAATAAATCCAGGCAGGCAGTGACTATTTGTCACCAGTACAAAAGCTGAAATCCGTCTTTGATCCAATGGGTGATTTCAGAGGCACTATCAGGTTACTTTCTTTATTATGTAGCAAATGTAAGGGGAGGACCCACTGCACATGAGGTACTGAAGTAAGGATTATGGGTAGTCTGCTATCCCAGCTGAGGCAGAAGGAGCAGCTGCTGGAGGCTAGCCTGAGCTACATTCAAGACCCTGTCTCAGAAAAACAACAAAACAAAACAAAACAAAAGGAAAACAACAACAACAACAGCAAAAGCCAAGCACCGAATAGCACTACTAGTGATAAAAACTGTATTTGATTATTAGGGCTATTTCTTAAAATTAGACACTAAAATTGCAGGTAATTGAAGACACCCCAAAGGACCGAAGATGCTGAGGAGATCGGGTAATTTCTTCCGTTACAAGCTCAAACTGCCTCTGAGCCTCTCCCAGCTATAAAGTTACTAAAGGATACTATTCCCAAAATAAGCAAACTCATGACTCTCCTGCGAATGTGAAACAAACAGATGTCAAAGACTTTGTGTCATTCAATATTGAGTGCGGAAGCTAGAAATACACTCCAACGGGTCCAGAGAACCCAAAAGAATCACAGTTTCACGCGGAGTAAAAGAATGTTGAAACGAATTTGCAAACGGACACGAAACTGTTTTTGTTTTCATCGGCGGTACTAGGCTGTGGAGGGGTAGGGATGGTTAAAGGAAACGGACCCAACCGCAGCTCCACCCCGGAGTTGATGGGTGAACAGCAGACGAGAGTCGTTTTGGAGTGTTCTCAGTACAGCAAATGGAAGACTTGGGATTTACAAATCACAGAATTATAAAACAGTACAATAAGTGAAAGACTAGATTCAGATATGGCAAATCCATGTTATAGGCAATGCCATCTTCCCCTGGACATGTCCAGTAGGGATCTCTGTTACCTTGTCATGAGCATACCATGTTAGAAATGTAAATAATAGCCTGGTGGTGGCACACGCCTTTATCCCAGTACTCAGGGG
>NW_026067899.1:11655111-11656279 GCF_014885135.2 Alexandromys fortis
TGTGTGTGTGTCTTTGTGTGTATACATTTGTGAATATATGTGTGTCTGTGTATAAATGTATGTATGTGTTGTGTGTTGTGTGTGTGTATGTGTGTGATGGTCAGGAGGTATTTTGCAGAAATCAATTCTTTTCTTCTACCAGATGGGTTTTGGAGATCAGTTCAGGCCATTAGTCTTGGCAGCAAGTGCTTTTCCTGTTGACCCATCTTGTCAGCCACTGATATGATTTTTAATATATCCATTCGCTTCTACAGTCCCAATATATTTTGACAAGCTCACAGAGTGGAGCCCTTTCTATTTTTAGTAATATGTTATTTTTCACTTTGTGCCCTGCGAGCGGTCCCAGACAGATGGTGTTGTTTATATGTTCACTAAGGTGCAAAGTCATTCTCCGACCCCGAGATGGAGTCACATGTTGCTTGTGAAATGGAATCTCGTAGTGCAAGGCACAGTCTTTAAAGCGGTTTTATGCAACATGGAGTACCTTAGAGCAGCTGGTTTCAACAACCTATTCTCGAGCGGGAGAGATGGCCCAGTGGGTAGAGGGTTTGCCGCATTAACCTTTGGCTTGGGTTTGGATCCCCAGAGTCTTATGTAGAAACCACAGATGCAAAGGGAGAACTGACACTCAAGGTTGTCTGTCCTCTGACCACCACACACATGCCAAGGCATAAATGCCCACACATGTGAACAGGTGCATGTGCACAGAGATAAATATATATACTTAAATAGAACAGCTTCTAAAACTCTCCTTATAGAATTGTCAATGAGATCTTACTCTTCTATATCCCTCCTCCTTGTGAGCTGTCTGGAGGATTCAGATGCAACACAAAGCATGAAGGAGACGTAGCGTTTATTTAGGGTAAAGTGTAGCACTCTCAGGGGCTGACAGTGAGTCAGGGCCAAAGAGACCTTTCTGCTAACCTTCACGTTAGTCAGGGTTTATCCTACTTCCTCTCTGCCTCTCTGCAACCCCCCTCCCCCTGTCCCTCTTTTGGTTTTTTCAGATAGGGTCTCTCTGTGTACTCCTGTATGTTCTAGAACTCGCTCTGTAGATCAGGCTGGCCTCAAACTCAGGGACCCACCCCCGTGTTGTTGCCTACCTTTGCTGGGATTAGAGGTGTATCTCTCTCTCTCTCTCTCTCTCTCTCTCTCTCTCTCTCTCTCT
>NW_026067899.1:11659788-11661424 GCF_014885135.2 Alexandromys fortis
TCTCTGTCTCTGTCTCTGTCTCTGTCTCTCTCATATTAACAGGGTTTCATGTAGCTTAGGCTGGCCTCAAACTTGCTGTGTAGCCAAAGATGAAGTTGAAATCCTTCTGCTTTTGTCTCTGACATGCTGAGTTCATGGGCTCGCACCATTACACCTGGTTCATGTAATGCCAGGGATTGAACCCAGGGTTTTGTACAAGCCAAGCATCTACTCTACTGGATAATTTTAGTTCCCTGCGCAGGATTTATCCTATTTCTGAAGTCTCTTTAAGGATTTGAAATTTCTTTAAGGGGTGTGTTTCTGCCCAGGTGATCAACTGGCCCATTCAGACTAACTCACAGGACAGGAAACGGTCTGTCTGGTATATCTCTCTTCTTTACTGGGAAGCCTCAGGCTAGATAGCCATCTTGTAAGGTTCAGATAGTTATCTATCAATGACCTTTAGAGCTACTAGAATGTTCTGTCCTCATCAAGGATCTGAGTTAAAATCAAATCCCACTCTTCTTTCAATTCTGGTTTTACAAGACATTACTTATGAGGTAAGGGTCTATCCACAATGACCTTCAAACCTGCTAACACCTCACTAGCAATCTGGCAAAAACAACCCCATAAATAAGCAGCCGTAGATGTAAATAAGTAGAGTTATTGTCTCGGTGCTGGGCGATGTGCAGTGAGGTCTTTGCTACTAGATCTGTCGTCACTAGGTCAACTATGTTATTTCCAGTAAAAAGCAGACTTACCCAATGAGAGTGGACTGAGAAGCCAATGATAATGACACTGGATTTTGATTCTACTGCATGTACTGACTTTTTGGGAGCCTAGTCTGTTTGGATGCACACCTTCCTCAACCTGGATGGAAGGGGGCCTTGGACTTCCCACAGGGCAGGGCACCCTGACTTCTCTTAGGACCAGAGAGCGAGGGGGAGGGAGTGGGAGGAGGGGGAGGGATATGGGAGGATGGGAGGAGGTGGAAATTTTTAATAAATAAATTAAAAAAAGAAATAAAAAAGAAAAAAAAGCAGACTTACCTTCCAATATTCCAATACTAAATGAAAGTCTGACTTGTTCAAAATCTTCTAGTACTTTAAATAATATTTAATATAGCAGAGGTCAGGAGACAACTTTGTGGAGTCAGTTCTCTCCCCCCACATTTCCATGCGTTCTGGGATGAAGCACAAGTTGTCATGCGTCTGTCATAAGTGCTTTGCCCACCGCCCCATCTCAGCCGCCCAGGCTCCTCCTCTTCCTCCTCTGTCTCCCCCCTCTTACTCCCTCTTCTTCTTTTATTATTTTATGTGCATGGGTATTATGGCCTCGTGTATATCTGTGCACCACATTAATGCCTGGTGCTGGAGGAAGCCAGAAGAGGGCATCAGATCTCCTGGACTGTAGTTATGGATGGTTACAAGTCACTCTGTGGGTGCTGGGAACGGAACTTAGGTCCTCTGAAAGAGCAGCCACTGCTTTTAACTGATGAACTGTCTCTCCAGGCTCTAGCCTCTTTTTTTCTAACGAAAATATCTTAATATAATTGTGTGTGTGTACTCAACGAGTCTCTCTCTCTCTCTCTCTCTCTCTCTCTCTCTCTCTCTCTCTCTCTCTGTGTGTGTGTGTGTGTGTGTGTGTGTGTGTGTGT
>NW_026067899.1:11662546-11681325 GCF_014885135.2 Alexandromys fortis
TGTATGCCTGCAGGCCAGAAGAGGGCACCAGACCCCATTACAGATGGTTGTGAGCCACCATGTGGTTGCTGGGAATTGAACTCAGGACCTTTGGAAGAGCAGGCAATGCTCTTAACCTCTGAGCCATCTCTCCAGCCCCAAAACATATTTCTTAACAAAAAGAATACCATTCATTTTAAACCTCTAAGAATAAATATTATCTGTTAATACATAAAGGGAGTGTGAAAATGAGATGCATTAGATTTTTTTTTTAAAAGCTAAAACATTTTTTTAAGGAAAATTAATTTTTCAAACCTATGAGATCTCTGGACATTTCTTCCCCCCAACCAATTAGACATTTTTAGGTAAGAATAGCTGTAGACATGTTGTCTCCAATTTGTGTCTACTTGTTTATAAATTGAAATAAATTTTATTCTTAAAGTAGATTGCTGCTTTGTATCTTCCAGGATGCTGTTTAGCCATGTTGATTTGCGTGATTTGCGGACCACGTCTTTACCACCCTACCATGTCTCCTTTATACATTGTTTCTCTTCGGCTGATATTTATTATAAACATGGGGATGCTTCCCAGCCCGTGCTTGTTATTCCTCCAGAATTCTTTAGTCAGTTTATCCCCTGAGCATCACGGGACTTTTCCTCTAAATTCAGTTGCAGAGAGAGATTCTCCGTCGGCTTCTGACCGTGTGCGTAGGGTGTGTGCGGAAGCTAAGTACTAATTGGTGGCAGCCAGGAGCCTTCTTCTCTTCTTTTATTTCTAGCTCTTTCAATGTGCAATCTATTTTTCTACAGACTTAGAATTATAAGTCAAGGTAGGGACTTAACCAACTCATTACCGAGACTAAATACACTATCATTGGTGGTTCTAGGTGGCTTCCCCTGAGGTCGATAGGCTTGGTTACAAACGACAAACTCGGGCCCTGATGTAAACTTCTACCAATGCCATATTTCCTGCAGGCAGGCACTCTTGTAGGTACTCAACCCTCAGTGCCCAGTGACTATTTTCTACCTTACAGGTAATCCCAAGGCACGTCACCATTCTTTGTCTGTCTTTCTTTCTTTCTTTCTTTCTTTCTTTCTTTCTTTCTTTCTTTCTTTCTTTTTTGTTGTTATTGTTTTGTTTTTTTGAGACAGGTTTTCTCTGTGTAGCCTTGGCTGTTCTGGAACTCGCTCTGTAGACCAGCCTGGCCTGGAACTCAGAGAGATTCCCGAGTGCTGGAATTACAGGTGTGTGTGCGTCTCCACCGCCGGGCTCCTGGGTTTCTTTGAACCCTGCCCCACATTGGAAATGGTCCCATCATTAAATTCTCCTCAGTGTCTCATTTGGAAATGCCATCTGTTGCTCTTCAGGTCTCTAACAGACACAGAGTGGGTCTGACTACTGGAAAGTAGTACAGTATGTTTTCTAAAAATATAAATTGTAAAGTGAACTATAGAGCTATCAAGTTATATAGTCTATAGCTGTGTGTTTATGCTACTTCAAGGATGCTTCGGTTTAGTTTGTAAATTAGATCACTCCTAATATCTCTGGCTGGGAGGCCTTAGTAATGGTTCCACTCACTCACTAGTAGGCATCACTTTACAATGAAGATGTCTCTAGCTTTCTTTCTTTTCTTTCTTTCTTTCTTTCTTTCTTTCTTTCTTTCTTTCTTTCTTTTTCTTTCTTTCTTTCTTTCTTTCTTTCTTTCTTACCTTTCTTCTTTTCTTTCAGAGTCTTGCTATGTAGCTGTCTGGCCTGGAAATTGCTATGTTAACCAGGCTAGCCTTGGATTTGTGACAAGCTTCTAGACTCTGCCTCCCTAGTGCTGAGGTTACTACACCCAGTTTTTTCTTTTCTTTTACTTTTGTTTGCATTGCTATTTTGCCTGGAGGTATATGTGAGGATGTCAGAGATCGTGGATTTACAGACAGTTGTTAGCTGCAGTGTGAGTGCTGGGACTTGAACCAGAGTCCTCTGAGAGACCAGTTAGTGCTTTTAACTACTGATCCATCCCACACCCAGTTTTTTGTTTGTTTGTTTGTTTGTTTTATTTGAGACAGGATTTCTCTGTAGCTTTGGTGCCTGTCCTGGAAATAGCTCTTGTAGACCAGACTGGCCTCGAACTCCCAGAGATCTGCCTGCCTCTGCCTCAAGAGTGCTGGGGTTAAAGACGTGTGCTGCCACTGCCCGACTACACCCAGTTTTACAATAAAGATT
This sequence comes from Alexandromys fortis, assembly GCF_014885135.2. Lineage (NCBI taxonomy): Eukaryota > Metazoa > Chordata > Mammalia > Rodentia > Cricetidae > Alexandromys > Alexandromys fortis. Next base: position 11,664,740 of record NW_026067899.1, read on the forward strand.
TCTATGCATTTAACATCCTCTTCTTATTCTCTTCTTTGAATATATGTAATTGCTTGATATTTGTGGCATCCTAGCCACTTAATTTATTGACCTTTCAAAATGATGTACAAGCCTATATATACACATGTATATTTATTTATTTATAAATTTTCTTTTCTTGCCCTGAGACCTTATATTAATATCACTAATATCACAATATAACTCAACCCAAATTTAAAAATCTCACAGTCTTTAAAACTTTCAACACATTAAATGTCCAAGTTTTCTTTAAAAATCCCAAAACTATTGACTGTGGGCTGCTGTAAAATCCAAATTAAGTTACCTATGTTCTTATTCTAAGAGTGAAGAACCAGAGCACCTTTATAATGAGGTCAAAGCAAAACCAAAATCCAAGAGTTGTACATAACTCAGTGTCCAACATTTGGGACTCAGTCATGATCTCCTGACTCCAAAAGCTTGTGCAGCTTCTACCTCTCTGGTTCTGACACCCCAAACCCACATAGATTTTGTCATCGACTCAGTCAGCCCCACCCTGCCCTTGCTACTATAGCTGGTGAACATCCCATTGTCCTGGAATCTCCATTAGGCGCTGAATCCCCACTGAAATCGAGGCTCTCTCGGTCCTTCTTCAGGGCGACGCTGATCTTGCTACAGAGTGCCAAGCATCAGCTGCTCTCCATGACCCCTTCATGCCTTCCAAACAAGTACCATGTGGGAGACTCTCACACATTATTTGCCAAGTTCTGTTGCCAGTTTGGTGTGCAGTCTTGACAACCCCCCCTCCCCCGGCCCCAATCACCAGATATAGTGTCTATGTGCTGACTTTGAGGAAAACCTTCCCAGAAGATTTTCCCTCGATGACGCTGGCTGGCCTCTTATTAATTGCAGCTGGGTTTTCAGCTCCAACTAATGAGCTTCCATTATTCCAGTAAAGAAAGGCTTCCCAGAGCCTTAATTCAAATATATCGCGTGAATGACATTGATGGAGTTTTTAAGGAACTCTCAGACTTCCTTCTGAAACTTCACAAGCCAGGCCTCATTCTCTCGAGTTCTTTTCTTCCAGGCTCCCACAGACACAGCTTGTTAAACTCTGAGAACTCGGTATCTTTTGCAGCTCAAGGTTCCAAAATCTTACCCCAAAACAACATAGTTAAGCCCCATCACACTCCGACTTTGGGAGGTTGTAAGTCTGATGTTGGATGCTAAAATTGCCAGATCTTAGTAAAGGCCACTTCCAGGGTGCTAACTGGAAGTGCCAGTCCCCCTTCTTAGGAACAAGGAGATGGGGCAAGCCAGCTCCCTGGAGCCTTTTCAAGAGAGCACTAATTCCATTAGCAAGGCTCTACCCTCACGTCCTAATTATCTCTCAGGGCTCCACTTCTAGAATTTTGGGGCACATAGCTTCAATACATGAATTTGTGGGAGATACGAACATCCATGTTATTGAAATGTCTGACAGCCAGAGAAAAGCTGTGCCAAATGGCACACACTTGCTTTACAGAGAGTCAGCACTCTTCAGGGAAAAGCAAGCAACCTTGTTAGAAGTCTCATCCCTCTCCAAAGAATCTGTCTCTGGGGCTTTTTATTGTTGTTGGCGTCATTTGTTTGCTATTATAAGCTTCATAACATTATTCGAGCATTCAAACCATGCCTGGGCTGCTTTTGATTGCCCCAGATATTTTTATAACTAAGAGGAATCATGTATGGGATGATTTAAAGTGCATTCCTGGGGAGGATTTTCTTAATTTCTCTTTAATAAGGTTGGGCCTAATGAAATGTCTGGAAAAAAATTTTACTTACTATTATTGTGTTGTGTGCATGATGTGTTTATATGTGCACATGTGATATAGCATACATGTGGCGGTCAGAGGTTAGTTTTGCAGAGTAGGTTGTCTCTTTCCATCTTTACGTGACTTCCAGGGATTGACCTTGGGCTGTCCGGTTTACTCGGCAAACACTCCACCCACTAAGCCACCTCATCAGCCCTGATGCTAAGAAATCTAATTTAAAGAACTATCTTGATGCGGAAACTACCTAATTGTTGTCATTATATCTTTATTCAATTCAAATCACTAGGAACAGTCAGGAAATATACTTTATTATATTCCTTAGAAATCATACCAATGAGAGAAAAATATTCTTATAAATATAATAGGTTCTTTTGAAATGATTGATAAGAAAGATTCTATAGAATCAGGTAATTCTGTAATTTTATTGTACTAATTTCCATGGATTTTCATCATATTCTCTTTTTTGATATCCATCAAAAGAAATGGCCATGTATTAATACTTTAACAATGAATGAATCATCAGACATATCCTTTGGAGATATTTAAATGTCATATCATTTCCTCTATCTAATCAGAGATGAAGTATTAATATCCAGTGATACACATATATTTCTTCAAATTACCTTTCTGTAATCAGTAGTCTTAAAATAAACGTGGTTATACATCAACAAACTGAAGGATTATAGCACAGTGGTTGTCTGGGAAATGGAATTGGGGATTTTTTTTCTAAAGCCTGTATGTATTTTTACTTGGTTTTGTTTGGATTTTTGAGACAAAGTCTTACTGTGTAGATCAGGTTGGCCTCAAGCTTGTGTCCTGCATAGGCCTCTAAGTGCTAGGATTACAGACATGTATGAAGTGAAGTGTGCAAATGTTGGAAGGAGCCGCTTGTTCATCCCGGCCACCCAGAACCGAAATAACCACACAGAAACTACATTAATTAAAACACCGCTTGGTCCATTAGTTCTAGCTTCTTTTTTTTTTTCCCACCAGACAGCAAAGCATGGGGCTCTTTATTGCCCCTCTACTGAGCAGGACGCGACAGTACCATGCCCTTCTGCTACAGCCGCTGGGCAACCAGAGGGGGAAAGGCCCCCACCTCCATCTTGTGTTTGAAAGGTTGCTTGGTCCCTGGTAGAGTGGAAGGGAAACTGCATGGCTGAGGATGGCTGACTCACATAGTCCAGTGGGCACAGAGTAGGGCGAGGAGGATGAAGATGGCCACCGAGAGTAACATGTTCTTCCGATTCTCTAGGCGCAGCAGCTTTAGCTCCTTCTCATACTTGGAGGCTTTGCTCTTACACCTGTAGGAATGACCAAGTTCAAAGACACTGATGACAACTGGAGAGGTTGTGGGGGAAAAGGAACACTCCTGCATTGTTGGTGGTAATGCAAGCTGATGATATAGCTCCTTTGGATATCAGTGTGACAATTTCTCAGAAATTTAGGAAACAACCTTCCTCAAGACCCAGCAGTACCAATTTTGGGTATATATCCAAAGGATGCTCAATCGTGCAACAAGGACATGTGCTCAACTATGTTCATAGCAGCATCATTTGTCGTAGCCAGAACCTGGAAACAACTTAAATGCCTCTCGACCAAAGAATGGATGAGGAAAATGTGGTACATTTACACAATGGAGTACTACACAGCAGAAAAAATAATGACATCTTGAAATTTGTAGGCAAATGGATGAAGCTAGAAAACATCATTTTGAGTGAGGTAACCCAGATCCAGAAAGACAATTATCATATATACTCATTCATAAGTGGTTTTTAAACATAAAGCAACAAAAATCAGCCTACAAATCACAATCTCAGAGAACCTAGACAACAATGAGGACCCTAAGAGAGACATACATGGATCTAATCTACATGGGAAGTAGAAAAGACCTTTGGGGAGGGTTGAAGGGGAGGGGAGAGGAAGGGAGGGGAGCAGAGAAAAATGTAGAGTTCAATAAAATCAATAAAAAAGAATGCTCAGAGAACAAACACACAAACAAAAGAAGCAAAATACACCCTAGTTACTGATGAAATAGCAGTGCATCCAACACAAAGTCACAACCACACGTAGGAATGCCCAGTTAATTAGAAAACCATGGAAGAATATCTTCAAGTGTTGAGGAAAATAACTGTTATGCAGAATCTAATACCTTCAGAGCTGCTCATGATAATGCACTGATAACACAGTATATATTTAAATAAAGAATGAAAGACTACTATCTACAAGCCCCCAGAAGCAACAAACTTAGGAAGAAAGGAGCAGAGAAAGATGTGGGGATACAGGGCATTGACAAGCATGGTACAGACTGATGATCCCAGACCAGGACAAGCACAAGTATTACCAGCTGTGAAGGGAAATGTAGAGACAAGGAATTTGGAACTTTTAATATAAGAATTACTTCCATAATCAAGAATGCCCTTAAGAAATAGAAACATACTCATCGTGAAATTGTTAAATCAGCTAATAAACAAGTGGCTTAACTCGTGTAGCTATCCATTTCAAAGTTTCCCAAAACAGGAAAAAAGGAGTTGAGGGGCTGGAGAGACAGTACATCGGTTAAGAGCACATGGAACTCTTGTAATGGATCTGGGTTCAGGTCCCAGCACCCACATGATGCCTCACAACCATTATTGGTAAGTCCAGTTCAAGGGATCCAAAACCCTCTTCTGCCTTTCACAGGAACCAGGCATGCGCATGGTTCACAGGCATTCATGCAGGCAAAACACTCGTACACATAAAAAAAAAATCTAAATTTAAAAATATTGTCTTGAGTTCTCCTACTATCTGAAATAAAAGTTCTAAATATAATTTACATGAATGTAGTTGAGCAGCTGAAGTGATTGAAAAGGCCATTTCCTCATGGGGGGGGAAATATATATATATATATATGTATATATATATATATATATTTGTATGTGTATTGGAGCCTTAGTACGCTCTGCATGACATCCTTGAATTTTGTATTGTTTTCTCAGTTTCATATGGCTCTAGTGAAGGGGTGAGCGGTAGTGAATTGAACTAGTCCTCTGCTGGGGGGGGACATTTGAGTCATTTGTAATAATTTCCTTTTTTCCCCTACAGTTTGGACTCAAATCCAATCATGTGTGCTTTTTTTTTTTTAGGATAAACTTATTATTATTATTTTTTTAATGCATGCTGGTGCCTTGATGAAGAGGACATCAAACCCCCCGAAAACTAGAGTTCGGGATGGTTGTGAGCCACCACCAAGTGGGTGCTCGAAAAATAAACCCAGGTCTTCTGCAAGAGCAGTTTGTGCTCTTAACCGCTGAGCCGTCTCTCCAGCCCGCAGATTTCTGTGTCTTCAGATATGGTCTTCTAAGTCCCATTGGTGAAAGCAGAAACTCGGTGTGCAGGAAAGAGAATAGGGCTGGGATGGGAAACTCTAACCAGGTCTTCATAATTCAGGCCCTACCTGCCAAGGAAGACACACAAAGGAACTGGGACCTTCAGCTCCGCTCTCCGCAAGTCTCCGCTGATGGTTGATGGTGGCATTCTTCGAGGGGAGGATTGTTTTTATTTTGTTCTGTTTTTGAGACAGGGTCTCACTATGTAGCCCTAGCTGTCCTAAAACTCACTATATAGACCAGGCTGGCCTCGAACTCATAGAGATCCACTTGCCTTTGCCTCCTGAGTGCTGGGATTAAAGGCGTGCAACACCAGACCCTTCGATGGTGGCGGTCCTAGCCCCTCTCTCGGCCTTCCTTTTCTCCCTCCATTTATTTTTACAGCAGATGTCTCTTGCTTATATCTGTGCCTTTGCTTCTGATCTTTATCTACAGGGAGATTTTGTGATCTGCATTTCAGTCTCGCTAACAGTTTATGGAGTTCGCTCTTCCTAAGTTCCTCTTTTGATCATCGCTCACCCTCCGCTAATTTGCTCAAGCTAAGAGCAAGCTCCCAGGAGGAGATTAGCAAGAAGGATACATTTGGCTCTATCAAATGAAGTGTTTCTGAACTTGATCGCTCATTTCTCACTCAAGGGGATGTTTAGGATGGAGCAGTAACTTCTTTGATATTTGATATTTAACAATCTCATTTTTTTTTTTTTTTTTTTTGGTTTCCTTAGTCTCAAAGAACTAGGCTGACTTTAAACACTAATTAAAAAAAATCAAAAAACTTTTCAAATGCCCAAGCATAGGAAGTTAAAACTGAAAGACAACCCACAGCTTGCCTACTGACCACTCTTTAATTTAGCCCCCATCTTACCTTTGGTATTTGAGACCTTTTCGTTTCAACTTTTTTAAACTCTGTCTGCAGGCCTGGGGTCTCCGTGGTGAGGCAGCTGCCTCCCAGGGGTAAAGGCATGGTTTTGATCCCCAGCACCAGAATAAATAAAAATAAAAACCAACGTGCTCGCTCCCTTTGGTAACTTGTGGATTGGTTGTGTATAGGAAAAGGTGCTTGCGAAAGAGAGCTCAGAGCTCTTCAGGGCGTACGACCCTGGTTCACGTCCGCTGGTTCACGGCTCCGGCACAGCTCATACTCAGCCTCCCTGTCAGCAGGGTCTGCTGTATTTTCCCCTCCACGTTGTTTATTTAAGGAACCATCAGGAGGAATACCTATAAGCCCGAGATGTAAACTCCGCACGACTGCTTCGTTTGACTTAATGAAGACATGCCTTCGGAGTCACCTCTTCCCTCAGGCCTCACCTCTGCACCCAAGAGAACGTCAGACACTGAAATTTATGGGAATTCTGACCTGTAGGACCAGGAAGTGCACGGGACTGGAGAAGGTGGATCCGAGGGGGCCTGGGCCCCAGTGCAGCTCGGGGAGGGACGTACCTGCAGCTCTGGTTTCCACAGTGCTGTTTTTGAACTGCAGAGATGGGTTAGTCTGGAAACGAACTTAGCACATGAATGTCCTTTATTCAAATGACTAATTTTCTTCCATAGCATTTAACTGAATTAAAAAATAAAACCCAACACAATCAGATGAAAATTGTAGCTGCAAGCTGCATACATTCAGTCAGACAAATGTTACAGGAGATGATGTCTTTAGGGAGGAAATTTACTGCAACTTTTTATTATTATTATTATTTCAAAAGATCAAGCTCACCATTCTGGCTAAACCACAAGGCAGAAGGCTGAAAGGGGCCTTACAGTAAAGCTCTGGATTTAAAAATATTTTTAAATGGTCTCATTGAGAAAATTTTTCAGATGAGAGTCACCCTTGAATGAATGAGTGAATGCACGCTGTATCAAATTATTCAGAGACAAAGAAGAGAAGCCATTTTTATCAGAACAAAGGCCGTCTGCTTTGTTTGGGAGGCACAGCGTTCTTACAGCCTTTTTGGAAATGTAGCGTTTTAGGTCAATGAGAGTTGTGTTCCGAGAAGAGGGGATGTGAGACCCCATTAGACTCACGAGGATGCTCTGTTTTTGCCTCTGAATACTTTCCACAGTACATGACAATTCCTGTTTTGGGGTGGGTGGGTGGGTGGGTGGGGAGGTCTCTTTAATGTCCTAAACTGTTTTCAGGTTTTACAAAGTCCTTCAGTTTCCACGTTTAAAGGGCAGACACGACCACACTGGAATACCAGCCAGCCAGTTACAGAAGTTCTGACTTTTTTAGACAAGCCTTTTGAACCCTAACATGGTGAAAACAGAATCCTTGGCCTGCTTGGGTACTTGGCTTCTGGAAGTTACCCAGGGCGTACTATTTTCCCTGGCTCTTGGTGTGGAGCTGGCTCTCAAATGGGGATAATCAGAGCAGTGATGGTGTGGAGGTCAGATGGGACGGAACACCATAGGGAACTCAAACTGTTGCCAAGAGGGGACCCGACTGGGTGTCAGCTAAAGCAGTATGCCCCCCTCCCAACTGCCTACATCCCCCAAATTATCAGTAAGCTCACAAGATCAATTTGCTTTGTTGAAAACAATGTTGGCTGTTTTTATGGCTCAAAGAGACTACAGACACAACAGTTCAACCCCATCCAACTCTTCGGACAGATCTGAGACATGAAACAATCAAAGGCATTTTTATATGAGTCAGTCACGACCTTTTAAAAGACAAAACCCCTCTAGAGAAACAGAGGAAGTAAGCCCGCATGGAACCACCCTTTCTTAAGGACAGAGGCAAAGAGCAGCCGAGGGAGGAGCAGTCTAGAAACCCACGAGGTTTGGTGCAGCCCTCAGCCTTTCAAAGAAACTTGAATGGTTTGAAGGATTCAACAGAAAGATCTACAAGTTTGTTAGGGCACAAGTCATTGTTGGCAAAGATAAACTCTCCGCACCCTTGTATATATCTTTCCATTTTGGCACTCAAAGTATAACTTCAGAGCATAGGAAGCCCCTGACTGTGGCCAGCCCAGAAGTCAGAAGCAGAGAATGTATTTCATGTTGCTATTTCTCAATCTGCCTTTAAGGTTAGCAACAGTGTAAATATACTTCCACATTTTTTTGGTCACAAACCTAATCATGATAATAATAATAATATAATTTGTTATTGTAAAAAGAATATTAAGAATAATGCACACAGATTAAATTACATTTCACTATGTGCCAGGCACTGTGCTAAGTGCATGAACATTCATGATTCAAGCAGTTGTTGCTCCAGAATCGGTCCAGTTAGCTCTGTTTTAAAGATGGAAAAACTGAGTCCCAGGAGTTCCCCAAATTACCAAGCTGTTTATTTTGGAGAAGGCAGTATTTGGACCTGGCAGTGTAACCTCTAGTGTGCTCAGCTTTCCCTGGAGTTAACTTATGGCATGCTCGCTGTCTTTATTAAGTAGCGGAAGATTAATTTACAGATACACAGAGGGGTCAGGACTGGAGAGATTGCTCGCTGGTTAAGAGCAACCATTGCTCTTGCAGGCTACCTGGGTTCGAGTCCCAGCACACATGGCGGCTCATGACTGTCTTTAATTCCAGTTCCAGGGGATCCGTCTCCTCTTTTGGCTCCTCAGACACCACGTGATGCAGGCAAACCGCTAACACACATGGAGGGGGGGAGGTGGGAGGGAGGGAAAGAGAGGGGGAGGAGGAGAAAGAGAGAGAGAAAGAGAGGAAGCAAGAATGTTTTATGTTCTGTAGAGAGAGACAGGCAGATCTGAAGAGGAGAAGGTAATGGTGGCCAGCTTGCCTCCAGGGCCCATGGTGACATCAGTCCTAAGCTGCTGCTAGGGGCAATGTCTGGGTCCATGGCTCTGCCACAGCCATAGTCTGTGCTGGTTTCCTTGGCTCCTGTTACCACTGATGGCTGTACAGATGCCTGGAGTCTGGTCAGACACCTGAGGTCATGTTGGCATCTGAGGGTCATGCTGCCAGGGCCATACAGATGTTCGTGCCCTGTGCTGCCACCCAGGGCCATGGTGATACCCAGCTGTAGCCTAGAGCCAAGAGAGAAAGGGGGGGGGAGGAAGGGAGGGAGAAAAGGAGAGGGAGAGGAAGAGAGGGAGAGGGGGAGAGAGAGAGATAGAGAGAGACTAAAGACTTCAATGTGGTTAGATGAAGCTTAAGCCCAGGCAGGCATACTGATCCTAGACTCATAGCGCTTAATGTCATGAAGAACACATTTCTCAGTCTTGAGGGATTTTTTTTTTTTTTGATTTTTTGAGTCAGGGTTTCTCCGTAGCTTTTTTTGGTTCCTGTCCTGGAACTAGTTCTTGTAGACCAGGCTGGCCTCGAACTCACAGAGATCCGCCTGCCTCTGCCTTCCGAGTGCTGGGATTAAAGGCGTGCGCCACCACCGCCCGGCTTGAGGAAAAATTTTTCATTTTCATTTTGAGCTTTAAAAACACGAGGCCTGAAATGTTTTGCTAAGTTCTTCATTATACTCAAACTGTTTACCACCTTCAGATCCCCTCAAATTCACTGCTTTGCGGGAACCTTGGGCTTTTGGTTGGTCTGTACTGCCCTCTCGTGGTAGGAAACTGCTCAAAGTGCTATTTAATGACAAAGAAAAAGCATCTTCTTGAGGAGATTCCTTTTAAACCTACAGGGTAATAGTGTGTGTGAGGTGTTACTACCTCAGCCTCATTGTGAAGTGAGACTTCCATGTACCTATCAATCTCACCTTGACGCTTAACTTTCCTCAACTATTTGAACGTGTATTGTTTCATTGGAAAACTTTGCTTCAAACTGGCTTAAAACTAGGCTTTGCTTGGTGTAAATTAAAAACAATGATGCTGCCTACTTACCGTCTGAACATTGATTTTGGACAATTCTGTTTTTTTTTTTAAGGAATGAGATATATATTTTATTTATTCTACATTTATCCAATATGAAGATGAGTAATATATTTAGTTTTAATGTATAACTAGTTACACACAGTAAAGCCTTCGATGTATAGCTTGCAGTGCCTTTAAATTGACTATTTTTAGCAATATGTTTTTAATTGAAATAGAATTACATTTCCCCCTTTCCGGCTCCTCCTACATATCATTCCTCCAACCCTTTTCATGTCCTCTAGAGTTGATAGCCTTTTTTTCTTTTATTATTACTGTTATGTGTGTGTATACAAATATGTATAAATACAACCTGTTAGGTCTGTTTTTGTCGATGGTGGAAATATGATTTCAGGACTGATCACTCTTCATTGGACAACCAATAAGGGGACACAACCCTGGGTGAGGATAATTCTACTAGCAGTCATTGGTTGCCTGTAGTTTTTTGTTTGTTTGTTTGTTTTTGTCTAGGAGGTGAGACATGGTGAAATGTCCTCCCTTCTATGTTAACGTGCCCATTGGTTTTACCAGTGTTCCTGTCTTGCTTAGGCAGCCGTAAAGACTGTGTCACTGCCGACTTCCCGGAGTCCTGGACCTTACAACCTTTCCACTCTGTCTTCCATGGAGTTTCTCGTAGATGTAGGAAGAGTGATGAATATGTGTCCACTGGCATGAGCTCCCTGCAATTTGATGTCCAATTGTGTGTTTCTGTGATGGTCTCCATTTGTTGTAAGGAAAGGCTTCTTTGATGATGGATGGTAGCTACCCTTGTGTCTGAGGATTTGGATCTCAGACAAGAGAGAACATAAGGCGTTTGTCTTTTGAGTCTGGGTTAAATGTTTCTGAAACTCAAATGAAAATACAGGAGAACAAAACTTTGGGGAGCCAGGCGGTGGTGGCGCACGCCTTTAATCCCAGCACTCAGGAGGCAGAGACAGGCGGGTCTTTGGGAGTTCGAGGCCAGCCTGGTCTACAAGAGCTAGTTCCGGGATGGTTACCAAAGCTACAGAGAAACCCTGTCTCGAAAAAAAAAAAACCAAAACAAAAAAACAAAAAAAAAAACCTTTTGGGGCTTATTAAAAGCAGGCCCAGGAAGTAATCCTCTGTATGTAAAACAAAACAAAACAAAACTCAACGAGTAGACAGGAATTAGATAGCTGAAGTTGAGCTCTCTGTTGCCATGGAGAATGCTACTTCCCCAGTGTCAGACCCGACATGTAAGTTCCTCAAAGGCACTTGTTAAAGCTCTACTATTTAACATGTGGTTGGATCGGAAGGAATTAGGTTCAGATGAGGTCGTGTGGTTGGAGCCACCACCCTGTGGTTAGCGCCTTAAAAAGAGCGCCCGACCCCAGAAAGGCCACTTGAGGTCACAGTGAGAATGCAGTCAGCTGCAGGACAGGAAGAAATCCCTTAGCAGGGACGAGTCACGGGCACCTTGTATCGAACTTGCTATTCTCTAGAGCACTGAGAGAAGGAGTCTGTGATTCAAGCCGCCCAGTCCAAAGGATTTGGTCACAACGTCTCTAGCCGACAGAGACACTCTGAAGGAGATAAATTGAGTGCCTAGTATTTGGATACATTTTTTATATTCAACTTCAACTTCCTAATGAAGCATTTTCTGAAAAGGTAAAGTCATGTTAAGACACATGCGTGACAATATCAGTTCCCAACACATCCAAAATCCAATGCAAAACAATCCCCGAGTTCCTCTTCAGCTTGTCATTGGTAGTTTTTAAAAAATATTTATTTATTTGTTTATTATGTATACAGCATTCTTCCTGCAGGTCTCATTACAGATGGTTGTGAGCCACCATGCGGTTGCTGGGAATTGAACTCAGAACCTTTGGAAGAGCAGGCAATGCTCTTAACCGCTGAGCCATCTCTCCAGCTCCTGTCATTAGTAGTTTTGAAAAAATAATTTGAATTGCATTAATTCTGGTTATTCTGCAGAGGGCTTCTAGAAAATAAACAAAATATATCCTACAAACAAACAAACAAAACAACAACAACAACAAAAACCGTGACCTGACAGGATGACTCAGGAGGTAAAGGCTGCAAACCCAAGTGTGATCCCTAGGACCCATTTGGCAAAAGGAGAGAAATGACTTTTGCAAATTGTCCTCTGACCTCCACACACACACCCATTCCCTTCCCTACAACAAACAAACAAATACTTTTTTTCTTTTTAAGGATGAGAGCAGTGCGGCCATGTGACCCTGCCCTCAAACCCACAAAAGCAAGTAAGATTCATGGTGTCTTCACAGCAATAGAAGCCCTAAGGCATATCCATACTGGTGTTATTCATAATATCTGAAAGTGAGAAACATCCCAAGAATCCACGGGTATATAAACAAATAAGTGAATATGTGAATAACTTCATTGCCGTCTGCCAGAAAAGTATCTTAACATGTGCCAAGTCTATAATGACCCTAGAGTGAAGGATGGCCCTGGGGTTGAGTGACGTGTTTCAGTCACGGTCTCTCTGACTCCCCAACAGAGACCAACACAAAACCACAGGCTCCAGCCTCTAGCTCCGCTAGTGGTCTAGAAGGCAGTGGCCCAGAAAAATATGACACAGAGAGTTTGGATTACACAGAACGTAGCACCCGGGGAGACATCAAAGCTAACACACACACAGGCTTCACACACGGGCTGCACACACGGCTCCACACACAGGCTCCACGGTGCCCAGCTGGCAACTCCGAAGGGAGCTTTGAGTCCAAAGTGGTGAGAGCATTGTGTCAGGAAGGACAGGCTAACTGGGCAGGCTGTGGCCACAGAGAAACAGGTTGTCATGAGGGCCTCTCCTCAGAAGTAAGTATCCTATTGGCTGGGAACGCCTAAGTTTCTAATTACTTCGAGAATCACGTAGAGACAAGTAGAAGTACAGAGGATCTGGGACGTCACTGGGTTCCAGCCCCTCAGGTGTCACATTAGACGGCAGCAGGGAAAAGCTGTCGGAAGCCACACACAGTCCCGCGCTACTTGGTGCTCGTCTCTGGCCTCCAGAGCTTGTGCGGACAGTCGGAGAGGGTCCTCGAAGAGGGAAAGGGCGTCTGAACTCCCGTTCAGGTTCCAGAGGCAAGAGGGCCCCCAATCCCGTATCCCAGGTAATGTCGTTTCTCCTTTCCCACAAGCGCCGTGATGCGGGAAAGGCAGGGGGAGAAGCGCCAGACTACCAAGATCTTATTAAAGTTTAATAAGAAACCAGAGCTATTGTAGAAGATTTGGCTTTTCACTCATTAATCCACTAAAAAGAATGTGCTTGAGTATCATATATCTGATGAGGAAACAGATGCAGAGCCCATGGCTACAGTGAAGCAGGCACTGTACTAGACTTACGAATGCAGTGCTGAAGGGACCTTGAGCAGGTGACAATATCTTCCCATGAAGGACTTGGGGGGATCTTAGAGGGAAGGTCGCTAGAGCAGGTCTTAAAGGGTGAATAAGAGCTTGGCAGGAGGGAAGAATGGGAGGAAAAGTCTGAAATACTGGGTGCCCAATGAAGAAAGGGGGGTGATTTTAAGAGTGATGAGGACATGTGTCTGGTATTCTATGGGAGGTGATCTAGGGCAGGCTAAAGAGCTGCCATTGCATCCTGTAGCGAATGCGGCCCCCACGGGCAGAAAGGCTTCTGTGTTGAGGGGCATAAGCCTCACGGAGGGCAAACAGCAGTTGGAGGGAGGGAGGTGGGGACACCAGGGAGGTAGGTGGCTGTCGCAATCCCCAGGCTGTGCCAGGACAACCCGGCAGGGGGTGGGGATGCTCAGCCTCACCCCCTGCACCCCATCTGTTCCTTCCCTCACAGGGGTGCGTCCTCCTCCAAGCCTGCCGCAGAACTTGTGCTGTGATATTTACAGCCACGGTCAACGCTCAGAAAGGCCTACGGTGTGTGTGACCAATGTCCCGCCTGACTGTGGGTCCGAGTGCGATGTGTGTATGACTCTCTGAAAGAGTTCTTCACTCTAGCAGGAAGGAGGCAGGCAAGGAATGTCGCTTTACCGCTTCCAGGGAACCAGCTGCCTCTAATCCAGAGAAAAGCTGACAGCTGATACAGGACAAAGAGAAGCAGGTAGTGAAGAGAAAGCGGCTTGGATTTGGTAGCTGTCGGTGTAACCAAAGGCAGTGGGTTCACATCTTGGTGAGTACAAGGACCAAACCAGCACAGGGAAGCTGTAGAAGCAGAGGAATGAAATTACAGCCACAGGCCAGGAGAGCCCGGGGTCATGTCCAGAGCAGAGCTCTCCTGGCACACGAAAGCACTCGGCTTTTACAGAGGAGTCTGTATGTATGACTTAGGGGCAGGCCCGTTCCTGAACGTGCTCAGTTAAGAAGGAAGGATAGGTAGGGGCTGGAGAGATGGCTCAGCAGTTAAGAGCAAGTACTGCTCTTCCTGGGATTGGTTCCCAGGACCTATGTCATGTGACCCACAAGAGCCTATAACTCAAGCTCCAGGGGGACCAGAAGCCTCTGGCATCCATGGGCACCTGCTCTTGTGTGTAGGTACACACACACACACACACACACACACACACAATCTTAAAAAAGAGAGGGAAAATTAGTAGATACTTTTTGGGGGCATGCTTTGTTCAGGGTCATGGAGCACATGGTCAAAGGTTAAAAGAGTAGGCAGAAATACTTCCGGGCATGCTCAGTTTGCATCCTGAAGTTCTAACTGGGCATAAATAAAAAGGATACTCTAAAGTTGCCTTAATATAAGAATTTGCCCCCCACCCCACCAAGGTGCCTACCTCTATAACAGCCCATGATGATAAGCATATCAGAGTGAGGCGAAGCCGAGTCTGACCTTTCTAGGTGCAGCAAAGGACTTGTAGCTGGAGAACAGCCCTGGCTCCTGGCTCTTGGCTTTGGGCTAATGGACCAGTGTCTTAAGCAGTGGAGGAATGAGGAGAGATCTTTCTTTTAGGCGCCCATCTTGGCATAATGCTGGGCTCACTCAATGATCACTAAATGGTATCAAACTCAAGTAGCCAACGCACTAGCCCCCGCACTCCTGTTTCTTATTACTTGTGGTATTTATTATTCCAAAAATATTATCCATTTGTTTACATATTTAGATGCCAATCAATTCTTTAAATATAAAGAGTTCTATAGGGCTTATATATTTTATTTTCATCTTTTGAAGTCTCAGAGTATTATACAAATTTTATTTACTCTGTGTGTGTGTGTGTGTGTGTGTGTGTTGGGGCTTGTGTGTAGACACCCTTTAGAAGCTGGCTCTTCCATTTGTCGAGGCCAGGTCTCCCATGGTTCTGCTGCACAGTGTCCTCTAGGCTAGCTGGCCTATGAGCTTCTGGCCAGTTCTGTCCTTCATGGTGGGGAAGTCATGATGAGAAGAGCTTGAGGTGGCTGGTCACCTTGCATCTGCACAAGGCAGTGGATGATGCTGAAGCTTTACAGTCCCCTCCCTTTTAACCCTGCCCCCCAGCCCATGGAATGGTGCCACCTATATTTGGGGTCGGACTTCCCATTTCTGTTGACCAGTGAAGAAACTCCCTCGCAGAGTTGCCTGGAGATTTGTCCCCTAGGTGACTCTGATTCTAGATCTTGTCAAGTTGACGATCTTAGCCATCCCAATAGCTTTTGATTTTCTAAGCTGAGCATTATTTGGTGCTTTTAAAACAGTTTTCCTCACATGCTCTATAACTTTTAGAAGTTGGCAAAGCAGATGGCTCATAGGTAAAGGTGCCCAATGGCCAAGCCTGACAGCTGAGTCCTATCCTGGTCCCATATGACAGAAAGTGAGAGCCGACTTTAGCAGGTCATCCTCTGACCTCCAAGTGTGCACCATGCCCCATGCACTCCTTTTCACATAAACACACACACACATGGTAAATGAAAAAAAAACAACAACTAAAAATACCCGAAGTTAGGTATAATTTATAACTTATCATGTATAACTTATGATGGGCAAAGGTTTATTTGGACTCATGGTTTTGAGGTTGGGAAATGCAAGATATTATGACCTTATCGGCCACATGCCACCTCACTTCCTAGGAAAGAAATGGAAGAATGAATGGCTTTGTGCCCGCAGGGGGACATGTACAGGAGAGCACACGGGGGGGGGGGAGGGCGGGGGGGATCAGGATCAGGCCTGCATTGTCACGCCCACTTTTCTGGCCACTACCCTGGATCCTAAGAGCAAGCACTCTTGTGAGGGCCCATCATGGTGACCTATGTCTGTGTTCCCAGCCCTCAAGGGATTGATACAGAAGGGTCACAGTTTCAATGCCAGACTTGGATACATAGTGAAGACACTGTCTCAGGCAACGAAAACAACCAGTCAACCAAAGAGAAACTCCTATTGGATTACATTCATCTGTTAGAAGGGTGGAGACCCCGTGGCCGAAGTCACAACTTAGAGGGCCCACTTCTTCTCAACGCCGCTAAATCGAGAGTCAAAGTTCCACGTGAGGTTTTTTTTTCTTTTTAACTTTCTTTTTATTTATTTTTTCTATGTTTTTTACATCATGCACGTTGATTCTATTTACCTCCCTGCCCCTTTGAATCCATCCTCTGACCTTGCAACCTCCCGCTCAAAATAAAATAAGATAAAATTAAGGAGAAACGTGAAAAGGAAAAAA
>NW_026067899.1:11682333-11689601 GCF_014885135.2 Alexandromys fortis
CAAGTTTCTTATACTTACATAAGTCATTTAATCTTCATCCCAATTCTGTGAGGTAGAATTATCCCTATTTTACAAGTGATTAAATTGAGAAGTTCATTGTGTCACAAAAGCAAGAAAATGAAAATTATATACGGCATCCCAATGTCTCTTGGGAATTACAAACAAAACGAAACAATTGCCAGTCTATTATAACCTGTGCAAGACCTTCCATAATGGCTTTGTGATTGATGAAGAGGTACGAGGATTCAAACAAAGTGTGTGAGAAGCGACCTTAAGAGCTCACAAACTCATTGCTGGGAGCTAAGAAGCAGAGCTTTTGGGCTCGGTGTGGCCTAATGTTAGGATAAAGCAGAAGTAAGTTCATCACTTACTGCAGAAAAATTCTTGCCCCTTGAAGAGCGTGAGCCGACTGAGCATTTTGTCAATAACTACCCCATCTTGTTTATTAAGCGTCCCTAGACCCCCAAGTCACTGAGCCCACGAACACAGATCTCATTGCCTCCTCATTTCAACCAGCACCTCGTCTTGCAAAGCCTACTTGAACTGTGGTGGAGCAGGTTGAGGCCATGCCTTCCTCTAGCTTTGCTTCATCAACGAAATTTTCTTTTGGTCTTCGGGGAGTTAACTGTGACGTTAAGTATATATTGAACTGTAGTTTTGGTAATATTGTGGCATTATCAGAGAGACAGCCAAGTGCTGGGGAAGCACTGTATGTACACGGGATCCATTCCTGCTGTAGACAGGATTTACAAAGGGACAAGGGCCAGGCAAGGGTGCTGTTTCCCTGCGGCAGAGTCATGGATGACGACAATGACTTCAAGTCCTCAGAAACCCACACAGTCCCACGGGTTCCTGATTCTACCATGTTACCATGAAGTGTATCACGAACCCCCGTCATTCTGGTCAAACGAACAAAACAGACAAATTTCACTGATGAAGGCAACTCTTCACGTAAGAAAGTAGACCAGAGGCTTTTGACCTTGTTGGGTTTGGGAGAACAGAAAATTGGTGTCTACAGAGACTATGCCTTTGGAAAGTGCTAGCTAACTCATTCAACTTCATGTCCTCCAGGGATCAGAGAAGGAAGAAACATTGAGATGACAACCAAGAGTAAAGATAGAAACGGCAGGAGAAAGAGTTGGCAAGCAGAGAGGGAATCTGAGTCACGAGGGTGCAGTCATTAGACCAGGAGCAGCAGATGTTCAGTTCTCCTGGGCACCATGAAATGCTGGAGTCAGAGAGCAACTGATGCGTTCTGCACAGCCAGGAAACCAGTTCCAGTTCTCCTTGAGGCCAGTGACTCACTGTGAGGTGAGGATGACGATGATGATAATGTAAAAATATAAAGCCTGTAATTTCATGTTGATATACATCATGACATAAAACTCTGTCTACATTTTGTTCCTAAAGTGCTGGGCTCAAACCCAGGGACTTGGGCATGCTAGGCAGTTACTGTTCCAATGAAGTATACTCTCCGTCCTGTATGATATGTTCTATGAATTTTGAAGAGCATGTCTAGCCATATAAGACATGAGAAGTCATTTTCAACACCCTGGAAAATTAGGCTACATTCCTTGCCAAATTAGTGTGCTTATTCTTACCTTTGTATACAATGTCCTTTTGAATCCGGCTGCTTTTGTTCAGTGTGATGGTTACTTTTTTTTTTTTTCACTGTTGCTGTTCCATTGTAGGGATGATTTCGATTTGTCTTTCATCTACTGATGGCTATTTGGCTTATTTATTTAGAGCTTTTAAGATTAAGGCTATTAGAGTCCATTATCAGTAGTGTAGCAGAAAGCAGAGGGCTTGAGCCAGACACTTACGGCCATGAACACTTGCGAGTGAAGATGAACGAACTAAAGGGTAAACTGTGTGACTCAATGGGCCACACTACAGCTTCTATGACCAGATTCTTCTTTTTTGTTTTTATTATTATTATTTTAAATTTGGTTTTGATCGGGTTGGGGGAGGTTGCAAGGGCAGAAGGCGGTTGCGAGGAGACGGGGAGATACGTGGGATAGGAATGCATGCCGTGAAATCCTGAGCCACGGTGCGTCTGGAAGCTTCAGGCACAGCACAGGGTGGGTCAGGTTTCCTTGTGGAAAGGTATTCGGACATGGAGCTTGACCCAGCCTTTTGTTTTTCTGTTTTTTGAGACAGAGTTTTACTAAATAGCTCGGACTGCCTTGGAACTCATTATGTTGACTAGGCTGGACTTGAACTCACAGAGAACCACCTGCCTCAGCTGGGATATCCAGCCTCCTATCATTTTCTTAAATCTACCCTCTTGCTTTCTCGTAGGATCCTCCGAGCTGTGCTCGCCATCCTTTCCCGCCCTGTTCCGGGGTCCGGGCATTATCCCCGCTAAGAATTCACACTCCTTGTGCTTAAGAACGTCCCATGTTCAGAAAAACAGTGTCTGAACTTGCGCTCTATGGTCCTGTGCTGTACTCAGTGATCTGAAAAGCCCAATAGTGGTGTTTTAGGGTTTCTCTTGCTGAGAAGAGACACCAGGACCGCGACAACTCTCATAAGGAAAACTGCTTGCTTGTAGTTTCCAAGGTTCAGTCCGTTATCATCATGGCAGGGAGCAAGGCAGCGTGCAGGCAGACACGGCGCTGTAGTGAGACTTCTCCATCTTGTAGGCAACGGGGAATGAACGGACACACTGGGCAGTATCCTGAGATTGTGAAACCTCAGAGCCCGCTCCCACAGAGACACACTTCCTCCAACAAGGCCATACTCACTCCGACAAAGCCACCCCTCCTAATAATGCCACTCCCTATGAGATTATGAGATTATGGGGGCCAATCACATTCACATTCACACTTCCACAAGTGGGAATACTTGAATGTGCAGAAGGGCAACAAAGAATGTTTCCATGGCTACCCTGGTACAAGAGCTATTGAAGTGGAGGATGCAAAGGACCTAGGGAAGCCTGAGTCTGTGGGGGTGGGGGTGAGGGGCGGGGCATAAATGCATGCAACAAAAGGAGGGAACTGAGTTTCCCTAAAACTCAAGGGAGAACTTATGGGTTAGAAGGCCCTGGGCAGCAGGATAGCTGCAAGAGCCCTGGGCTGAGGAACTTGTTTAATGTGTAACTGGCAAAGGGAAGGTTCTGGAAGTGTTGCGGGGACAGTGCCAGCATGGAACCTGACACCACCCGCCTTTCTGTGGGGTTTCTGTGCTCTGGGCTCCTAAGGAGTGATGTATAGACGCTAGGAGACATGTTTGTCTCACTTGACATGACTTGATGTTTATCTTGGCTCCATCAGTCCCGAAGCACTAACTTTACAAATGCCTTGCGCTGTTTTTCCTTCAAATCCTTATTCCTTTCACTCATCCTTAAATCCCAATGTTGGGAACCATAAACGTCTACTCTTTTTGGCCATCTGGCATTATAATTCAATAAAATAGACGGGTAAAAATACTCCTAAATCTTTTTTTCCCCCCACCCTGGCACAGAGTGAATCATGAGCATTTTATGCTTAACTGATCAAACTCTAGTTCAGGAGAGAAAGCTAAATGGGTGCTACAGAAAAAAAAAAGTGCATGCATCTGAGAGACACTTAGCTGCTGTGTGACTTTAGAAGGCCACTGCCTCTTTCTGAGCCTGTTCAACTGGGATGCTAAGGCATCCACAGTAGTGACCAAACTTCCAACTGGACTCTGAAACCGTGTTGAAATCATAACATCAACCCATCAGCAAGAGATATGGACTGTCTCTCTCTCTCTCTCTCTCTCTCTCTCTCTCTCTCTCTCTCTCTCTCTTATTCTGGAATTAGGTCTCATGTAGCCCAGGCTGGTCTTGAACTCACTGGGTAGCTGGGAATGACCTTGAATTTATCCTCTTGCCTCCAGCTTCCAAGTACTGTTAGGTGCTGTTTGATTTCCCCTCCTTCCGCTCCCGTCCTCTCCAGTTTTCATCAGCTCAGGCAATCAAGCTGGGAGTGAGGTCATGGAGAAATTGACAGTTCCCTTTCCCCACCACGAATCTCCTTGGGAGCAGCTCTAACTCTTAGAGTTTAGGGTTTTACCTAGGACCTAGCATTTAATACCTGAACAAGTGCTTGCTTGTGACCTAAGAAACAATTTCTCCCCGAGGACCTGAGTACACAGATAAGCATAGTCCTGCTGGAGGTTTCTGGCAATGCCACCTCCCTAGGGGTCATTAGGAAATGTGGGGGAGTGTGTTTTCATTGTCACAATGGTTGGTGGGGAGGATGCGGCAAGCCGTTAGAGAGCGAAGCCCTGGGATGCTAAGCATCCGAGCATTCCCAGCATTGTCCTGCCTGAGATTTGAACCGCCCCACCCCTAAGAAGCTGTGCCCTCAGAGGCCAGGCCTTGGAAAGGATGATGGTGGACCACAGTGAAAGCATGCTTTGATTGTTTTGACCATTTGTGCTTATCTACCGTGTCCACAACACAGGTTGGGATTCCTGGGCTGACCTATGAACTCATTCTGCTGCTCAGTTTTCCAGGCTGTGGGGATGAGACAGAGGCAGAGGCAGAAGCCGTGAAAGCCAGTCAAGGAGCTCAGACACCTGAAGTCCTGAAAGACCTGGCCAGGCTTAAGCCTGCTGGTGGTGACTGAACTCTAGGACTGGCCTGAGTATTGATATGGTCAACTAAACCACCTCTGTTTCTAGTCTTGGAGGTGTCTGAATGGGCTAGCTCCCATACCAAGGTAGCTATCTATGTGGCTAATTTAAGATACTGGAATAGACTGATACCTGAGGTGGCAAGTGGGCTAAGGACATCCACAGCGACCCTTATTACAGGGAGTGGAGAGGCTGGGAATCCAGAAAAGGGCATTCAAGGGCAGAAGAAGAAATGGGAGAGGTGTGTTTTAAAGGTGTACATGACTTCTGGAAACTGGAAAAAACCAAGACCCTTCACCAAGGAAACTGGTCTGCCAACATTTTGGCTTTAGTTTCTGAGATCATTTGGGGGCTTCTGATCTCCAGTGTGTGTGTGCGTGTGTGTGTGTGTGTGTGTGTGTGTGTGTGTGTGCATGCATGTGCATATGTGTGTGTTTGTGTGTGTGTTAAGCCACTATGTTTGTGATAATCTGCCTTAGCAGCACTAGGAAAATACTAGAAGCACATTCCTGGTTTGAAGAGTATTGGAAGTCTTCCTCCTCGGAGGCCCTAGAGGGTCTCATTGTGTTACCTGAGGTATCTCCAAGCCACAGCCGAGCAATTTTGCAGTTTCAAAGGAGACAGTGAAGTAGGCTTGGCAAAATTCCTTCCTCAGCTCTCACCAATCTGCAGCCATAGCCCAGGACTTCGTGACAGAAATGTATGTTGTGGAGGACAAGACTCCAAAAGAGCGGGAAAGGATTCCGGCACCATCCACGATTCTCACACACAATATGGCTTTGCTGACCGCATGGAGAATTAAGTGCCTCTTCTGTTACATCAGCCGCAGGCTTTCAAGGGTTTCACTCACCTTAAAGTCCGAAATGATCCAATACCGCCTCAGATCTTGCAGAAACCGTGACTAGCAAAGTTAAAAACCAGAGACAATGAAACAGATGCCACTAAGGAACACCACCTCCTTCACTGAGGCAGCCGGGGGCACCTACACGGCGAGAACTCCGATGGTCGTTTTTCAACGCTGCCCGAGGCGCTCTGCCACAGGCAGCGCCGCCCTGCCTTCTTCCCTCAGAACATCCATAAATATTTAGCTGCAAAGCTAAGACTAGAATAAAGCCAGATCTTCAGTTCATTGGGAAGGAAAATTTCATAGCAGATGCTTAGCTCATTAAAGAGAAAAACCAGTGGAGCTGGTTGTAAAACTGAAGATTAGCTAGGAGTCAACATGAATTCTCTCCGAGCCTGGTCCTCCCCCCCCCCCCCCCCCCCCCCCCCCCCCCCCAGCACCTGGAGGAAAAACAGCAATCACTCAGAATTAGATATACGGAGCAGTGAGAACAGCTCCCTGAAAAGGTCTGTTTTCCCTCAGGAATACTGAGTTTGGCACATGGAGAATGAAAGCAAGATTAAAAAACAACCATTCCTGGCTTCATGTGCTCTGGAAAGCTAAAAGAGACGTTTGTGTTGAAGAAAAGCCTTGTCTGCAGCCTCATTCGGGGTGTCAGGGGAAAATGGCCAGCGTGGGCTCGCCAGCAGCTCGTGTCTACCTTCCGCTAGCTGAGAACGCAACCTTCCATACACGACTCGCCTCCTTTTGTCAGATGAACGACTCGAAAGAAGTCTATAGCGTGTTCAACAGGAAAGGGCACGGTCCTGCAGCCCCTGCTTTGGCTGCAGCACGCGTGGAGAGAAACAGCTAATGCCTGATTCCCAGCACGCTTTGCAAACCTTCCCTACATTAAAAAGCATAAACTTGGAGCTCAATATATCATGACTATCAGGCTACATTACGAAGACTAGCTAGCCTTGAGTGTGAGACAGTCAGTGGACTGAATAAGTAACACGGCGCGCCTGGCGCTGAGCGGTTGGTTCTGTAACACGGCATGGCTGGCGCTGGACCGTGGGTTCTGTAACACTGCGTGCCTGGCGCTGGACCGTGGGTTCTGTAACACTGCGTGCCTGGCGCTGGACCATGGGTTCTGTAACACGGCGTGGCTGGCACTGAGTGGTTGGTTCTGTGGCTTTCACACTCAGCTTCGGTGTATGACTGGGCTAGTCCTCACTTCATCCTGCGACCCACTGCGTTCTGTGTGAACTTTGCAACAATCTTGTGTCCTTCTTTTTCTATCCATCCGTCCATCTCTACAACACAAGGCCACGGCACAGAGCCCATCTCTAGGAATCTCCGACCATAGTCTTTTATGCCATCCCCGGGTCTGTGACAGACCTCTGGTCCCATGGAGTGCCTTTTCCAGCCCTGATGCCTCCATTCCTTTTCATCTTGCGGTAGTCTCTGTTTCTTGGGTTATTCAGAAAGTCAGGACCAAGGCCCTGAAGTTCTGTGCCCTTGTCTCTAGGGGAAAAGGAGTAAGGCTACTCTCTGTGGTTTGTGGTGTCTACTGAGTGTTTTTAAAAGAGGGCAGGGAGATAGAAGGGGGAGAATATGATATGCTGTAATTTATTTTATTTTTGGGTGCCCGACATACTTCACACCCCATGTATGAATTTGGATTGTTCTTTGGGTATCTGTAATCTTCCCAGTTCTCCCTCTCATTTCAGACAGGGTCTCACGTATTCCAGGCTGGCCTTGAACTTGCTTTGTGACTAAGGATAACCTTGCACTTCTGAATCTCCAGCTTCCACCTCTCAAGTGTTAGGATTATAGGCAT
>NW_026067899.1:11690364-11695283 GCF_014885135.2 Alexandromys fortis
TTTTTTTTTTTTTTTTTTTTTTTTTTTTTTTTTTTTTTCCCCATTTTGTACATCACATCTGGTCAGGGAGTTAAAAGATGCTGGAAAGGGGGAGGAAGAACAGGAGGTGGCAGGAGGTGGTGACACACCTGTACTCTAGCGCTCCGAAGGTGAGGAAGGAGGCCCGCAAATTGTAGGACAACCTGGGCTACATGGGAGACCCTGTCAACAACAACAGCAACAAAACAACAGCAAAACAAAGCCCTGTGGTTACAGAGTAGTTTTAGAAAAATAAGTGTGTGCCACCTCTCACGTCCCTCATCAGCCGCCTCTGCCACAGGCTGACAGGGGTCATTTGGTTTGGCTGTAAGCGAAACAGCATTCAACTGGTTACCAATGCTTTTAACGAGGCGATTTTGTTTAAAAACCTTCTTAAAGCTTGGCACTGGGCCATGACAATCACCAAGACCATGTCGAGTAATTCTCTACCCAGTTTGTTGGTGCCCCCTGCTGGTCGTTCTACACATAGCTGCTTGGTTCTGTTATGCCTCCCGAAAAATTGTGTCCTTCCGTTTACAAGGTACCCCAGGCATTTGCCCCTTCTTTATGCCCCCACCCTCTATGACACCAGTTCGTTTCTCTCTCAGCAGATAATCAGCCTCACTGAGAAACGTGTGGCCCTGGTTCCTGAATGTTCCATCGACTCTCCAGACTTCACACTTGTATCTCTATGTACAATTCTTGCCTTCTCAGGGAATGGGACGACCCCCAGCTTTTAGTCAAAGGAACCTCTTCAGTCGCTTTATTTAAAAACCCTTTATAAAATATAATTGCAGAAATGACATCACTTCAAACCATTTAACCAAAGCAAAAAATAAATCCCTTCCTCCACAAACCCACAACAATACCACTGTCCCAAAGCTAACACGATTAAATCACTGTTAAACATTTCATAAATTCCTTGTCTGTTTCCACAAGGGGGACCTACTAAACAGATTTTTTTGTGCACAAAATTTTATTGTGTTTTTCTAAAATTAAGATTGCACTGGGTGGTGGTGGTGGTGCATGCCTCTAATCCTAGCACTCTGGAGGCAGAGGCAGGCAGGTCTCTGTGAGTTCAAGGCCAGCCTGGTGTACAGAGTGAGTTCCAGGTCAGCCAGGGCTGTTACACAGAGAAAGCCTGTCTTGAAACATCACAAAAAGGGGGGATTGCGTGCTACATGCTATTGTATGTGACAAGTCTTTCTTTGTCTCACCAGCCAGCTTCCAAATCATGACATTGAGACTTATTATTAATTATGACTGCTCAGCTGATAGCTTAGGCTTTTTAAAACTAGCTCTTATATCTTAAATCGACCAATTTCTATTAATTTACATGCTGCCACTTGGCGCATGGCTTGTCACCTCATCTCCTGCAAATCCGGCTTCCTCTGTGCCCGGCTGGCGGCTCTTCCTCTTCCTGGTGTTCACTCTGCCCTGAAAATCCTGCCTAGCAATTTACCATTCAGCTTTTTTATCAAACCTAATTGGAGTAACACGTATTCACAGCATTTAAAAGATTATTCCATAACATTTCCCCTTCTTTGTCTCAATAAAAAGAAAAGGTTTTAACCCTAACATAGTAAAACTATATACAATAAGAACAATGATCAGGTATTATCTAAATAGAAAGGAAAAATATTAACTTTAATAAACGAAACTATATACAATATGAATAACTGTCAAATAAGAATTGCATTTACAATGTCCCATCCATTTGTATTTGGCAATTATACCAAAATTGAAAAAAAAATACTCCATTATCTATCTTCTCTTGATGAATATAAATTTGTATCAACATACAAAAACTTCTTATATAAGAGTAGAAACATATATGCAGTATAATAAATATAACTTTATTTGTATCAATATACGAAAATCCATACCAACATAAAATATTTGAGATTACTGGTTGTTTAAAAGTAGACTCAACAATTGTGTAATTTTTCTTTTTCTACTGGTGGCTGGGTGCTTTTTGTATTAGTACATTCTTTTTACTGTAATTCAAGTTTAATTTGTTTATTAAAACCTTTAAAATATTACTAAGTAGCATATTCTTACTAGAAGTAACTCACGCAGAAGAGAAACGTGGAAATTCTTGCTGTTTCCCAGGTGCCCTCCTCACACCCTTCCCGACTTTTGAGATCGACTCTCATTGCCTTGCAGTCCAGGCCTGAATTCTCAACAGTCCAGCCTCAGTCTCCTGCATAGCCAGGATTGCAACTGAGTGCCACCATACCTGTGGACTTTTTAAAAACTTAAGGTCTATAGAAGTAAAATCCCTATTAGTTACACTCACCCTTGGTAGCGTACAGTTTGTGAATTTGTAAAATTCATGTAGCTTCATGACCACCATCACAGTTCAGAGATGGGCTGTCTCCGTCACTCCCCCAAACTTTCTTGTTTGTGACTCCTTCTGGTTCTCCCTACCTGGATGGTGGCCCTGGCAACCATTTTATCTGTTTGCTGTTGTATAGATTTGTTGTTGTTGTTGTTCTTTCCTCTCTAGTGAGTCCCTGACTATCCTGGTCTAGATTTTATAGGTCATTGGAGGTGTGCCCTTGAAGTGGCCATTGGGACCTCTGCCCTTCCTCTTTCTCTTCATTTGCTTTCCCCAGAGACCAGGAGACGAGTAGTTTCCTAGTTCAACACACCCTGTCGTATATATGCCCTAAGGCAACAGATCTCAGTGATCAAGGGCCAAGCCCTCTGAAACCAGGAACCAAAGTGCGTCTGGCAACAGGCCTCACTGTCCCTGTCACCCCTATGGCTCTCCTCTTCCCATTTATCCTTTCATCCAAGCCTACACGAACCTTCTAGAAGGCAGAGCAGACCAAGATCCTTCCTGCAGCCACTGTTCGGAGGCAATACAAAGCTCCAAGGGCAGGTTATACAATGCAATCCACATTGAAAGATGTATTTGTCTGAGCATCTGGAGGCCAGAATCAATGCCTGCGAAAGCTCAGTGCTTTGCACAAGGCCTCCCGAGAGTCTGCGGATTGAACTAGATTGTATTACAGACAGCATAGGCGTGTTTCCTTTGGTCATAATATTTTTGACATTTAGAAACCTTTCTTTTGTAAATGTAATCTCCTCTGGCAGTACTAGGCTGTCGCCAAGAATAAGGATGAACAGAAACCCCAGGCAAATATTGTATAGAATTTTAAGAAAAAAAAATAATGAAAATGTTAATAAATACCACGGTCAACTCATCTTCCCAATATGTTTTTGTGAAAAGCATTTGAAGTTTAATGCTTCCTTGATGTTCAAAACGAGTCAGAATATTTTTTAAAGCTGTTCAGACATTTTGAACTTGATCTCTGGCAATCTTAGAAGGTGACGTTTCTAATCGGTAGTGTAAGAACAATGTGTAATTTATTTAATTCACGGCTAAGTCACAAAAGAAGCCGCCTGTGTGCTCATCTCTGTATGCGACAGTCAGGGACAGCATCCTAGAGTAGCCTCAGAACAATGAACGTCACGGCTGCAACACGGTTCTTTTGTATGACCAAGCCACGCGGAGCTCTGTGTACAGCATGCTCAGTTTCTGAAGGAAAGGAAGAGCAACATAGACTCACACTTGTAGAACGGTTCCTGGAAAAATAAATCAGAAACGAGTGAAGACGGATGCTGGTGGCATGCGAGAATGACCAGAGGAGATGGGATGGCGAGGGAGGGGCAGTTTCTTGTCACTTTTAATAGCTGGGATTTTGAATCATGTAGCATCAGTTTGAGGTGACAATGGAAATCAGTCCTGATGAGGTGGCTCAGCGGGAAAAAGCACTTGTCACCAAGCCTGGCAACCTGACCTTGAATCCCTAACACTCACATTTGGAGGAGAAAACCAAGCCTCAAAAGTTGTCCTCTGCCAGGAGGCAGAGACAGGCAGATCTCTGAGTTTGAGGCCAGCCTGGTCTACAGTGAGAATTCCAGAACATTCCAGGGCTTTGTCACACAGAGAAAACCTGTCTCAGAAAAGAAAAATGTCCTCTGACATCCACACACATGCACATGAGCATGCACACACACACACACACACACACACACACACACACACACGCGCACACACACACACAATGAATGAAATGTTGGTCATTTGAAAAATAAGATAATAGGTGTGGCCAGTGACAGTCCTTATGTGTTACGTTACTGTTTAAGAAGCACCAGTGGATTCTGGGTTTCTGGCCTAGAGAGCCTTCTAAACAACTGATTTAGATTTCAACTTAAAAAAAAAAAACATAAAAATAAAATCGCAAAGAACTGTGTGCCCTTAGCAGACTCACCTGCCGGCATTTATCTTGTCTGAGGTTACCCTATCTCTGCCTCCCTTTCTGTCTAGAACCAGTTGCGTCTCTGGCCCATCTGAGATCTTGCTCGCCTAAGTCTAAAAGTTGATCACATTTTGTATGGGTTGTTGGGACAAAAGACCTAATGAAAAGCCACTTTGAGGGTGAGGGGTTTTATCTTGGCATACAGTTGTGTGTGTGTGTGTGTGTGTGTGTGTGTGTGTGTGTGTGTGGGTGGGTGGATAGAGCTCGTCATGACTGGGAGTCATTTGACTGGACCTTAGGCAACTGATCAAGAATCGGAGAAAGAGTGTAGAAGTTTGGTTCACTGTCTCTTCTTTATTCAGTCTAGGAACCCGGGCCATGGAACGATGTTGCTCAGGCAGGGTGACGTCTAGACAGTCCCTTAGATACACTTTGTGGCTGGTCTCTTCTAGAGGCTGTCAGCACAGTAACTCCTAAAGATGTAGCTATTGGACAGTTATCAACTTCAGTTTATAGCTACCCAGTGAGGGCAAGGAAGCAAATGTTTGTTTGTTTCTTTTCTTTCTTTCTTTCTTTCTTTCTTTCTTTCTTTCTTTCTTTCTTTCTTTCTTTCTTTTCCTTCCTTCCTTC